>NC_134857.1:78632392-78932392 GCF_049852395.1 Peromyscus maniculatus bairdii | reverse complement strand
TAGTTGTTTATTGAGCATAACAAAGAAAATAAATATTAGTAAACAGTAATTTGAATGCTAATATTTTCTAATATCAGCACTGATAATAGGCATTGTTCTAACCATTTCATATATTTGTGTCAGTTAATCCTTACAGCATTCCAGCAAGATGAAAACAGATATGGGCAGCATTACCTTTCCCATTTCTTTTTTTTCTTTTTTTTTTAATTAAGGAATTTTTTAATTCATTTTACATATCAACCACAGATCTCCTTCTCCTGCCTCCTTCTGCCCCTCCCACCTTCCCTTCCAGCACTGTCTATTCCCTCCTCCAACAAGGCAAGTTCTCCCACTGGGAGTCAGCAGAGCCAGTACATTCAGTTGAGACAGGTCCAAGCCCCTCCCCCTGCATCATAGCTGTGCAAGGTGTCCCCCCATAGGTCATGGGCTCCAGAAAGCCAGCTCATGCACCAGGGATGGATCCTGATCCTACTGCCTGGGGGCCCTTTAAGCAGATCAAGCTACACAACTGTCTCACTTATGCAGAGGGCCTAGTCCGGTCCCATGACGACTCCACAGCTGTTGATCTAAAGTTCATGAGTTCTTACTAGTTTTGGTTTAGTTGTCTCTGTGGGTTTCCCCATCATGATCTTGATGCCCCTTGTTCATAGAATCCCTCTTCTCTCTGGTCGACTGGACTCCTGGAGCTCAGCCTAGTGCTTGGCTACTGACCTCTGCATCTGCTTCCATCAGTTACTGGATGAAGGCTCTATGATGACAGTTAGGGTACTCACTGATCTGATGATTACTGGGGTAAGCCAGTTCAGACACCCTCTCCACTATTGCAAGTACTCTAAGCAGGGGTCATCCTTGTGGATTTCTGGAAACCTAACCAGCATCCAACCTCTTCCCATCCCCATGATGTCTCCCTCCATCATAGTATATCCCTACTGCTCCCCTACTCTGTCCCTGCTCCAGCTCGACCATCTAGTTCCCTCATGCTCTTATCTCCCACCCACCATCCTCCATTGCCTTCCACCCCCAGTTTACTCATGGAGATCCCATTACTTACTAAAGAAAATAAGGGTCAGAGACATTAAGAAGCTTTTCTATGGTCACATTGCTAGTAAGTGGTACAGCCTGGATTTGAACTGGTCATTCTGATTTGAGAGGGAGGGACAAAAAAAGGATGGAAAGAGGGTCAGAGAAGGAAGACAAGATGGCAGGATTTCTGAATGAGGGAAGGAACTAGAAAAAGACAAATCATCTCCAAATGAGACATGTTCCAGTAGAAACAGAGTGAGATCCTGGGACTCTCTTCGACTACTATAGGCAAAGCTCACCGCAAATCCATGGACCACAATGCAGCCATTACCCCTGAGGATGCTGTGGAAATGCAGAGGAAAGACGAACATAAGGGTAGGAAAGGCCTTCTGGCAGAGATGATGTACAGATGTGTCTGAGACAATCAACAGGCAAATAGGCATAGGTCACAACTAATAAACCAACAGCCCTGGGTGGGCATGGAAGAGACAGAGTTCATGACTTTCAGAATGGCTGTATTTGTAAGTTAATGATCCCTCCTGTCCAGGGTGAGGATGATGGTTTTGATAGGTGAGCAAGGCAGGGGATAAGAAAAGTGGTCATGCTTCACTTCTGCTTCTCTACACGGATAGTTGGAGAGCTGATAAGGAAGCCAAGAAACAACTAGGAGGTGTTTTTAGAAGTGCTTAACAAAGATTGGTTTGAGGTTGGATGGGGGTGGTGGTGCTGGGGATGTCTGTATTGGTCCCTGATTTTTTTTTTTTAGTGTCTGCAGAGACTGGGGTGTTCTCACAGAGATGGAGAGTGCTGGAAATGAGGTGCTTCTGAGTAATGGAATTTTCCATTTGTCCATTTGAGAAAAAAAAAATCCGTTTTATACCATGTATCAGACTTGCATTTGTGCTGGGCTCTGCTGGTCACTACTACTTAGGAACTAAAACTGACAAGGCTGGTCTTCATCTAGAGTAGGTGTGTTCCTTGTTCACTGAGTAGAGGAGAAAAGTTACTAAAGAATTACACATGGGCCCCTGCTCCTGTGCCTAGGAGTCACACATCCCTTCTCAGAGTCCCTTGGTAAAAATCTGTCTTATTTGTCCTACCTAACTTCAGAAGCTGGGAAGAGCAGAGATGCAGTGCCAGTTGGGGGTGAACATTCCCAAAGCTGCAGATGTCATCAAAATATGGGGGTGATTAAATCAGGAGAGAAAGGATGGGCTCAACCAATGTAGAGCTCAGTGAGTAAAAAGAGAGTGGTCAAGAATTGAACCCAGGGACACACCTTCCATAGGCAAGAAGGGAAGGCAGTGGGGAGCCCAAAGCCCAGACAGACATGAGAGCGATAAGAATGAGGAACCAATAGGGTCACTCGAGCCAAGGAAGCAGGTAAGTGTATAAGGTGGTGAAGAATGGTGCACACAGCCTAGAAGAGCTTTACCACAAAGATAGTCACTGATATTTGGCAAGCAAGAAGGATCTGGATGAGGGTAGAAAGGGGTTATTTGTAAAGAGAAGGAGAGGGTACAAGAGGGGAAAATGGGGTGAATATGATCAAAGTAAATTATATATTGAGACTATGTCTTGATCAATATCTTGATTACAGTAACATATTCAGGTCATCCGCAGTTATATCGGTATATACTCTTGTTTCAATTGGTATTTGTTTCCTGAAGTTGAGAGTGCCGATGTTCAGTTCACTTGTGTTTCATTAGTTGTATCTTCTTGATGGACTGTTGTCTTTTAAAATATGTAGTGGAGGTGGCATGGCTCAGCAGGCATAGTGGAATCTGGAGAGATGACCCAGAGGCATAGTGGAGGCTGGGGAGATGGCCCAGAGGCATAGTGGAGGCTGGGGAGATGGACCAGAGGCATAGTGGAGGCTGGGGAGATGACCCAGCAGGCATAGTGGAGGCTGGAGAGATGGACCAGAGGCATAGTGGAGGCTAGAGAGATGGACCAGAGGCATAGTGGAGGCTGGGGAGATGGCCCAGCAGGGAAAAGCATTTGCTGCACAAGCCTGATGACCTGAGTTCAATCCTGGCACCAACATAAACACAGAAGGAGAGAATCAGTGCACAGAGTTGTCATCTGACCTCCACCTGTAGTCGCCTTTCAGATCCTTTGAAAACTTCTGGTTTAAAATCTACTCTGTAGATGTAAGAGCAGCAACACTGTCTTATTTTCACCCTTCCATTTGCTTTTATTCTCCCTTTTTTGGTCGGTGGGCATCTTTTCCAGTGAGGTATATTACTTGGGAAGAACTAAGAGTTGAGTCTTATTTTTAATCCACTCATCTACTCTTGGCCTTTTATTTTAAAGTTATTGCTCAAGGATGTGTGCTGATCCCTGTAGTCTTGCTGGTTGTTTTTTCTGGCTGCCTGGATTGTTGTTTTTCTTTTCTTTCTTCCCTATTTGTGTTAGGGATTTGCTGGTTTACTGTGTTGAAGATGATAGATTTGCTCTTTATCTATCCCTTGATCTTAATCTATTCCTTTTGTGACATTTATTCTTTTCATCTGCTCTTGTGATTGAGACTTTCTTACTCTTCCATGTTTAAGATTCCATGAGGTATGTATTCTGTAACTGTCTTGGTGGTCATCAATTTCTTAACTGTGTGCTTGTCTTAGAATTTCTTCATTTCTCCAGTGATTTTAAATTATGACTCTGCTGGGTCCCTTTTAGTGATGGAAATATAATATTCCATGCTTTCCTGGCATTTCATTTCTATGAGAGGTTTAATGTTAGTCTGAATCATTTGTCTTTGTGAGTTGGCCTTTTTTACTTGTAACATTTATTTTTTTTTCAGATAGCATCTCAGTTTTCTCAGGCTAGTCTCAAACTAGCAGCAATCCTCCTGCCTTAGTTTCCCAAGTGCGGGTATTATAGGGATGCACCATATGTCTGCTTATGTTGCTGCTTCTTCTTCTTCTTCTTCTTCTTCTTCTTCTTCTTCTTCTTCTTCTTCTTCTTCTTCTTCTTCTTCTTCCTCTTCTTTTTCTTCCTCTTCCTCTTCCTCTTCCTCTTCCTCTTCCTCTTCCTCTTCCTCTTCCTCTTCCTCTTCCTCTTCTTCTTCTTCTTCTTCTTCTTCTTCTTCTTCTTCTTCTTCTTCTTCTTCTTCTTCTTCTTCTTCTTCTTTTCTTCTCCCTTCTTCTCCTCCTCCTCCTACTCCTTCTTCTTTTTCTTCTTCTTCCTCTTCCTTATCTTCTCCTCCTTTTCTTTCTTTTTTTGTACTTGTGGCAATAAACCATGATGTGTTTGGGGTTTTCTAAATGCATCTATATTTGGTACTATTTCTGGTATACTTCATTGATTAGATTTTCTATGTATTTAATTTTATCTCAGCTCCTTCTTCAACCACATGGATTCTGAATTTTAATCTTCTTATCATACCCCAGACTTCTTAAAATTTATACTTAAAATCACCTCTTTTCTTTAGTAACACCTAGATGAAATGTTTCCTTGACATTGTCTTCCATCACTGTTATCCTTTTTTCTGCTTGTTTTGATTCACTGAGGTTTTTTTTCTACCATTGTTAGGTTTTCCCATAACATCAACCTCCTTGCTGACTTTCCCAGGCATGTCGATGACTTTCTAACCTATATTGCTGACTTTCTTCTCCAGATCCTGAATGGATTTTCAAATTTCAATTCTCTGCTTCAAAGTCACAGATTATTTTAACAAATAATCTTTTTAATTCCTCATCTAGAATTTTGCCCAATTCTGTGTTTTTGAATTGGTTCTGCTACTTTGGAAGAGTTGTGCTATCTTGGGGTGTGTGTGCGTGTGTGTGTGTGTGTGTGTGTGTGTGTGTGTGTGTGTGTGTGTGTTTCTTTCTTCAATTTTGTGATTTTCTCAATTGATGAGTTTTGCTTAGGAGTCTCATTTGGAGTCTTCAACTAAGGGCTCAATCTCTAGTACCACAGAGGGAAGAATTAGCCACCATCCCAGCAACAGTAGAACCTAGCAGACACAGAAATTCACCATAATGGATTAGGGCTAGCCACACAACACCAGTGACAACAGAAAAGTGTCCAGAGAGTGTTCAGTACAAGCTGTGAAACTCAACAGTATTCAGGATAAAAGTGGGGTGATCATTGAAATTAAAAAGTTAAGAAGTCCCACAAACAGATCATGCTACACAGCTGTCACTCATAACTAGAGAGCCTAGGTCTGTCCCATGCATGATCCCTAGCTGTCGGTCCAGAGTCTGTGAGCTCCTTTGAGCTCAGGTAGTTGTTTCTGTGGGTTCCCCTGTCATGACCTTGACACCCCCTCAAGCTCATACAATCCTTCCTCCCTCACTTCAACAGGATTCCCAGAGCTCAGCCCAGTGCTTGTCTATGGATCTATTTCCATCAGTCACTAGATGAAGGCCCTCTGATGAAAATTGGGGTAATTACCAATTGGATTACAGGATATGGCCAGTTCAGGCTACCTATCCACATGTGGGACTATGGTAATATTTTATTTGTACTAAAATGTGATTTGTGTGTTAATAAATAAAGTTGCCCAGAAGTCAGAGCTATTAGAGCCATAGCAAAAGCTGGGTGGTGGTGGTGCAAGCCTTTAATCCCAGCACTTGATAAGCAGAGCTAAGTAGATCTCTGTGTGTTCAAGGATACAGCCAGCATTGGAGACACACGCCTTTAATCTCAATACCAACCATAGAAGACCTGAAGGTCTGTACAGACAGGCAGTGACAAGGCAGTCATGTGGTTGAGTTTACAACCAATGAGAAGGCAGAACAGAAAGTCTATATAAAGACAAACACACAGGAAGTAGGTCTCTTGGCTGAAGAGGATAGCTACAGCAGTGACAGGTGAGGCTCTTAGCTCTGACCTCTCGGGCTTTCATCTCTGCATTGGCTCTGTGTTTCTTATTTAATAAGATGGTTACTTCTACATGGGACTCCTAGTGGTGGGAGCAGGGCCTGTCCCTAATGCTTTGACTGGCTTCAAGGAACCTATTCTTCATACTGGATTGCCATGCCTGGCCTTAATACAAGGGGAGGAGCTTAGTTCAACCTCAACTAGATGGATATGCCATGCTTTGTTGACACCCATGGGAGGCCTGCCCCTTTCTGAACAGAAACAGAGGAGAGGAGGATTGTTGGGGGGGCAAAGAGAATGTGGGTGGAGGGAATGGGAAGAGAGGAGGGAGGAGGAACTGCAGTTGGGGTGTAAAATAAATGAATGATTTTAATTAATAAAAAAGTTAAAGTCAAAGACAGGGAGAACAGAAAGAAGGATCTGGGTTAAATGAAAATGGAAAACAACAGAAGACAGGAGGAGTGTTAGGAAGAGGAAAAGGAGGGATAAAAATAGTCATCATAAGCAAAGTTACAGAAGGGGGCAACAAAGACTTAGGAACTTCTTTAAAAAAAAATGATTATAAGAGTCTACAAAAGCAACAATGGACAGAAGAACACCACCATTACCAAAGACCCTATAGGTTGGAACATCCCTCCCTGGTAAGCTAGGAATCACTTCAGACTACCTTCACCCTTGTTACTTAGGAGCCAGAAAGTACTCACTTCCTCCAGAAACTTCCCAGTCTGCACACTTTGGGGTGAATGTGGTTTAAGATTCATTGAGTATGCTGGGGTATGGAGGAGGCAGGTAGATCCCTGAGATCTGTAGCATTGGTTCTCAACCTTCCTAACTCTGCAACCCTTTAATAATAAAATTATTTAATAATAAAATTATTTCTGTTGCTACTTCATAAGTATAATTTTACTACTCTTATGAATTTTCATGTAATTATTTGTTTTCTGACGCTCTTAGGCAACTGCTTTGAATGGGTTGTTAAATCATCAAAGGGTTTGTGACACTGTGTTACTAGATGAGTGCTTTCTCATCCTGCTTAGCATTAAGTGTTCTTCTGGAAATAGGAGACTTTGGGGAGTGTCCATTCAACTTGATCTTTATATAGTGCTTAGACCTAGGGATAGAAAACTGCATGGCAGGGATGAAGTTGAGTTCAAACAACCCGCTGACTTCTGGTTTGCAGCTCACCATCTCTGAAGTTACCCCACTCCCCATCATCGAGCACTGGGCCATTAAATCCAATCCCATCTCTCCTTGAGCCTCTTTGTAGCTGAGCTTCTTAGCACGTATGCATCCATCGTAGTCAGAATCAAAGACAAACTTGTTCCTTACCCATGCATTTTCAATCTTTGGCTTGTGATTATTTTCTCTTCTCAGACCCCCAGGTAACTCAGACTTAACCAATGTCTACCTGTCAAGATGACTTCTAGCCACAGCCTTGACCCGTCCAGCAGGCCAGGTTATTCGAGGGTCTTGAGGAGGGACCACCTGGGAATCAATGGGGGGCGAGAGGGAAAGGAGACCAAGCACGTGAAGAAAGACAGAGTCAGTCTGAGTTGTGTCAAGGTCTCGTTTATTGACTGGGTGTTAGAGCTTATAAACAGGGCTTCAGGTAGGGAGAGGGAGCAGGAGGAGTGAGGAGAGGACAAAGAAAATTCCTAAGGGAGGGTCAGCAGGAGGTCGCTTTGGTCCCAGGCCCCTGCAGCTAGCTGATTTAGTACAGGCTCCAAGAAGTTTATTTAATCCTACATTCCTAGGTTAGACCAAAAGCCTCCTATTTACACGAGGCTTGATAAACCATGGAAGGTTACACAGGTTCAAGACACAGCTGTCTGGAGTCGGTCCCCAACACAGCCTGCTTAGACTTGGGGAATGACAGAATGGTGTAGTTGGAAGTTTTTCTGTGTCCTGCCCAGTCCACAATCATTCAGACCCAAATAAACACACAGAGGTTTATATTAATTATGAACTGTACGGCCATTAGCTCAGGCTTATTACTGACTAGCTCTTACACTTAAATTAACCCATAATTCTTATCTATGTTTAGCCACGTGACTTGGTTCATTTTCTTTTTAGGGGTGAAAATCTGAGAGAGATCAGAGAAATAGGGAAAGCCACAGCCATCATTACCTCATCAACTCTGCAGCTTCCAAAAGTGAGACTTTATATCTACCCATGCCTATATGCCTTGCTGTTCTGCCATTTGATTTGCTCTCTGTCTAGCTACATCACTTCCTCCTTCCTGCCCACCTCTGTCACTTCCTGTCTGTCTGTACAGACCTCCCGACATTCAGGGTCATAATTAATATAAGCCGCCATGTGTTTATTTGGGTCTGAGTGGCTGTGGACCAGATAAGACACAGAGCAATGTCCAACTACAGAATGGACTTCTTTTCCATTTCCCATCATATGGGAGAAATCATTGTCTTGTCAATCCCCTGACTGAATGTGAGGTTTGTGAGAACTGTGGGTTCCTTCAAGTTGCAATGCCATTCTGTTTTGACTGTGACTGCCAGGCTTACCTTGTGGATGAGGCTTCTACTCGCCTAGATGCCCATTCCATCAACCATGTTGTTGAAAATGTGCTGTTTGTTCTTTTGTCTGTGTTTCCTGCTGTTTCTCTGTAGATTTCTCCCGATCCATTACCCCCTCTATGATTTCTAATGCTCTACATGGTTTATCTCTGTGTAATGGTGTCTATTTATTTTGACTCTTCATATTCACAAAGCCACACACAAAGAGCCCATGATCTGTCATCTTACCACACAGTTTATATCTTTTGAAGTCAGGTATTGCTCTTTTTACTGAGAATCATATTGCTCATTTGGTGACTTTTCTGCCTTTATGCCAAAATTAACAATGGTTTCTTTTATTCTATCTCTGTGAAGAATGCTACTGGTATTTCTTTGGAACTGTAGACCACTTTAGGTAGCATGAACATTTTAGAAGTATTTGTTCTTTAGAGCTCATGAACATGGAATGTCTTCTGTGTGTGTTCTCAAATTTCCCACATCTTTGTTTTTTCTTTTTTATAGTTTCACTGTAGAGTTCTTCTATCCTTCTTGGTTAAGTTGATTTCGAGTTTGTATTTTTTTTTTTTTGGTAAATAGTTTCTGTAAACAGGTTTACTGACTTGATTTCTTTTTTAGATAGCTTATTTGGGGTACTGATATTTGTATGTTAATTATGTACCCTACAACTTTACTACTTCACTGTTTGTAACTGGTTTCGGTAGACTCTTTAGATTTTTCTGTATATGAGATCATGACATTTACACCAGAAACTGACTTCTTTGCCAATACTCTATTGGTCTTACTAATTGTTCAAAATTACTATGCTGAATAAGAGTAATGAAAACGGATTTCAGATCATGAAGAAACATTTGTACTTTCACATAGTTTGTAGTACTGGGATCAAAGCATAGGATCAATTGTCAATCAGAAGAGCAACAGACGATAATATTTGGGGGAGCAGGTGAAGTTCTGAATGAATTCTGAATGTGTGTTATTGACACATCCATTCTGTCTTTCAAGTACAGATGTTAAGATGCCATCAATGACTGACCTTTAGCTAAAACCAGGGTGTGCAGAAACTATCAACTGTGCACAGCTTCCTCCTCCCTGATAAGGACAACTTGAGACTGCTCACCTACAGAGACCTCTGACAGAGATTAACTACTTTGCCCCCTCTCCTCCAGATGAGTACAACAAACTGTCTCCTCCTCTCTCAGAGGTATGTAATCAATGAGCCAAGTTTCCAGGCTGTGGAGGCTCTCCATCAGAGCAAATGGCCCACCTGATCCCACTTTTCCTGTACATGTATCTGTCTCCTTTTCATGCCCTCATTGCCCCAGTCTGGATAATCCTAAAGCCACACAGATTATGGCAATGGTAGTGTACATAAATGTTTTATTATGTGTCTTAGGCTGGCCTTGAACTTGTGATCCTTCTGTCTGTGCCTTCTAAATACTGGGGTTATAGGTGCGAATCACACTGCCCAACCATAGTGGCATACACTTCAGCAATAAGAAAGAATGAAACTACTTGTAACAGTACAGATAAGGCTGGAGGATATTGTGTCAAATGAGATAAGTCAGGCGCAGAATAAGAAACATCTCCTGCCCTCACATATGGAAACTTAGGAAGTAGATCTCATAGACCCAAATACTAGAATAATTGTTCTCAGAATCTGGGAAGGGTAGGGGTGGAGAAAAGATGGTTTATAGCTACAGTAATGGAGTTTACAAGAAATAATTTACAATGCTTTATAGAGAGATAGTGCAGCAGTGGCTGATGGCAATTATATTTTTCAAAATAATTAGTTCAACAGATTTGGACTGTTCCCAAGGAAAAGAAATCATAATTATTTGATATAAAGTATATGTGACTAATCCAGATCTTTTCACATTCTATACATGTATAGAAATATCACACTGTATCTAGAAAATATGTACAATTTTAACATATCAGAAAATCATTGGGGTATGGCCTAACTTGACCTATGTAAAACTAGCTTACTTCCCAACTTAAGAGCTTAGTAAATCTCCCAGTATTCTGAGTGTTTTATTTGGTCTGTAGCTAAGTGCCACTGAAACTTCAGGAGGTCTGCATTGATATGCTATGAAGATACTCCATCTCAAATATCAATATAAAAATATTGGTAGCCTCTTAAGGGTCAATTCCTATTCTAAATTAATTGCCCTGGAGAAAGAGAGACAGAGAGAAACAGAGAGGAGAATTTTTTAATTCTTACATCAGTTCTTAGACTGATATGTTTCAAAGTAACATGCATGGCAGTGTTGCCCACTCCTTACCACCCTGACTTGGGTATTCTCTCATGCAGACTATAGTCTATGGAATCTGGAGTTCTTTACCATCCTAACTTAGTCTTTAGTGCACATAAAATGGCTATGTGAACCCAAACTAGACAAATCGCTGCTACCATTGGATGTGAAGCTTTTGGCTACTCTCAAGCTGGTCACCACACCTGCTAAGTCTTTGAAACCCACAAGAGAAATGAGCTCCAATGTTCACACTGTACCCAGACTGCCTAAATAGAAGTTTGAGGGACATATCTGTCTGCAGGGCATGCTTTGTTAGCTTGGGCAGCTTAAGTCAGGGTGAGGCCTGCTGCTGATGACCTGGGCTGAGCATGGCTTTACGCCTGCACTGGGGCTAGGAGGTCTGTGCTGGAGTCTGCAGGGCTATAAGGTTTGTGGAATGAAGAGAAGGGGGAAGGGTCCTGGTATAAAAGAAAAAAAAGACAATGGGGACAGAGGGAAAAGAGGAGATGGAGGAAAGGAAAGAGAGGGGAGGAGAGAAGGGGGAGAGGGAGAGATTTTAAAACCAATCAATCAGTAAGAAGCAATGAAGGACTAGATCAATCTAAGGAAGGAAAGTCTACTATTCAAATACCAAAATAGCCTCGCAGTCTGGAGTTCTCACTGTCTAAGGTCTACATTGGCTCAAAGACTAGAAAACTAACAGTGGAATGTTCATCTTTCCATCATTCTTTGAAGTAACTAAGTCTCAGTGTCATTATTGGTACAATAAAAATTACACTATCTTCCTCTTATGGACATTGTATGTATTAAGGTACATGATATATGTGAAATGTGGAATATTCTACAAGTGTGCTGTCAACACTGTGTGATCTAAAAATATATCTTCAAAAATATTCTAGTGTAGCTGCTAAAGGCCAGGCTCACAACCAAAATGTCAAAACTATTCAAGTTTATGGCTGAGAAGAATGGTTTAGCAAGCCCCAGGGTTAGAATCTTAGATTTCCAACACTCACCCAGATCCCAGGTGAGCAAGGTGGCCTGCCTATAATCCCAACCCTTGGGAGGGTGCAGCAACAAGGGATCCCTAGAGAAAGCCGACTACCTTGAACTGTAGTCAGTGAGCTCTAGGTTCCACAGAGAGACCCTGACCTGATACATAGGGGCAGAGAGTGAGGGAAAGCAACAGATATCAACCTCTGGCCTCCACATACACACACATACATATACAGACACACACATACACGTGCAAATAGGCATATTTACACACACATATACACATGCAAAAACAAATAATATATTCTAGTTTGTGACTATGTAGTGATAGATACAGTTAACTAAACTTCAATGCTGACTTCAGTTGTTGGGAGTTGCTATCTGACCATAATCCTGAGAAGCCTATTGGTCAATCTTACAACCATAGTCCAAGCCTGTAATTATAATGCACAATTCATGAAGCATTCAATTAAGTTTGATAAATTACTATTCGTGATGTCTGTACTGAGCATAGAAGAAGTTGCCAGCAACATGAGTTCAGTGTATTTCCCACTTAGAATTTAAATACATCATTAAATGGGTAATGTGAACATTCTAACCCTTATAGAACTGACATTTTCATTTATAGTAAGTTTACCTCTGCTGTTGTGGTAAACAAGTAATAGAGGAATTGTGTGTTTTAATAAACCAAAGATATTGATGATCACTACAATTTGCAAACATATTCCTATGGGGATCTTGAAATTAGTATTCCTTAAGACTCCATTCTCCCTTTTTAAAAACTGGCGTGTATTCATTTTACATGGTACCAAGTTTCACAAAGACATTTTTATACACGTGTAATGTACCTTGGGCATATTCCCCATAGGTCTGTTTCTCTCTCCTTCTTTCCTGCTAACTTCCTGGTATTCTCCTTCAATCTCTATACAGTTTTGTTTCCACTTCCATGTCATACATGATTATATGTAAGCTGCTATTCACCACTTGCAAGCCTACAGAGAGACTTCTGCAGGCATGCCTCCCCCACAACAACCCCCATTGGACCCTGCAATCTACAAGACCAACTGCCTACCTCAAACCCACCCATTCCCCTGCAATTTCAGCAGCTTCCAGGGACACAAAATCCTCCAGCTCTGATTGGACCAAGAGCTCTGGTTGCACCAAGAGCAGCTCCCTGAGACACAGAATCTGATAGATCTGACTGGACCAAGATTGGTCCCCTGAGACACAGACACAGAAAGCACAGATTGGACCAAGGACAGCTCTCAGACACAGAAACCTCTTGCACCTATTGAAGGAAGAGATGAGTAGACACCAGTGCAAAAATACATACGACAATATAAAGACCAATATGGCACCACCAGAACCTAGTGGTTCTTCAACAGCAAGACCTGAGCATCACAACATAGAACAAGCAAAAGAAAGCGACCTTAAAAATAACTGAATGAAGATGATAGAGGCCTTTAAAGAGGAAATGAAAATTTCTCTTAAAGAAATTGAGGAAAAGTCAAACTCAAAGATGCACAAACCTCTGCCTTCCCAGTGCTGGGATTAAAGGTGTGTACCACCACACACAGCTCTAAATTTTTCTTTAAGTCCTTTTCACACGTATCAAACAAAAAATGAAAGAAATCAATAAATCCCTTAAAGAAAGCCAAGAAAAAGCAATTAAACAGGTGAAAGAAACAGTTCAAGACCTGAAAATTAAAATAGAAGCAATGGAGAAGACACAAGCTCTGGGAATGCTGGAAATAGAAAATGTGAGTAAATGAACAGGAACTACAGATGCAAGCATAACCAACAGAATGCAAGAGATGGAAGAGAGAACCTTTGGCATTGAAGATATGATAGAGGAAATAGATTAATCAGTCAAAGAAAACACTAAAGCCAAAAAAGTCATAACACAAACCATCCAGGAAATCTGGGACACCATGAAAAGACCAAACCTAAGAATAATAGGGATAGAAGAAGGAGAAGAATACCAACTCAAAGGCACAGAAAATATATTCAACAAAAATCATAGAAGAAAACTTTCCCAACTTAAAGAAGGAAGTGTCTATGATGATACAAGAAGCCTATAGGACACCAAACAGACTAGACTCCCCCAAAAGTCCCCTTGCCACATAATAATCAAACCACTAAACATACAGAATAAAGAAAGAATATTAAGAGAAGAAAAGGAAAAAGACCAAGTGACTTATAAAGGCAGATCCATCAGAATAACACCAGACTTCTCAATGGAGACACTTAAAGCCAGAAGGTCCTGGACAGATGTAATGTAGACACTAAGAGGCCATGGATGCCAGCCCAGACTACTATGCCCAGCAAAACTTTCAATCACCATAGATGGAGTGTACAGGATATTCCACGACAAAACCAGATTTAAATGATACCTGTCCACAAATCCAGCCCTACAGAAAGCACAAGAAGGAAAACTCCAACCTAAGGAAGTTAGATGTACCCACGAAAACACAGGCAATAGATAACCCACAGCAGTAAATCCCAAAGAAGGGGAATACACATACTACCACCAAAAGATAACAAGAATTAACAATCACTGGTCATTAATATCCTTTAATATCAATGGACTCAATTCACCTATAAAAAGACATATGCTAACAAAATGGATATAAAATCAGGATTCATCTTTTTGCTGCATACAAGAAACACACCTCAACTTCAAAGATAGATACTACTTCAGAGTGAAAGGCTGGGAAAAGACTTTCCAACCAAATAGACTTAAGCAAGCTGGTGTAGCTATCCTATTATCTAACAAAATAGACTTCAAAATAAAATAAAAGAGATTGGCAAGGACATTACATATTCATCACAGGAAAAATCCACCAAGATGAAGTCTCAATTCTGAACATTTTTGCCCCAAATACAAGGGCACCCACATATGTAAAAGAAACAATACTAAATCTTAAATTTCACATCAAACGCCACACTTCAAGTCTGCCAGATGGGAACTTAACAGAGAAATAAGGAATCTAACAGATGTTATGTCTCAAATGGACTTAATAGATATCTACAGGACATTCCACCCTAACACAAATATACCTTTTTCTCAGCACCCTATGGAACTTCCTTCAAATCGACCACATACTTGGTCACAAAGCAAATCTCAACAGATACAAAAAAATTGGAATAACTTCCTGTATTTTATCAGACCACCATGACTTAAAGTAAGATATCAACAACAAAAATTACAGAAAGCCTATAATCTCATGGAAACTGGAAAATGCTAAACTGAATCACCAACGAGTCAAGGAAGAAATAACGAAATTAAGGACTTCCTAAAATTCAATGAAAATGAATGCACAACATACCCAAACGTATGGGACACAATGAGAGCAGTGCTGAGGAAAATTCATAGCACTAAATGCCTACATAAATAAGTTGGAGAAGTCTCACATTAGCAACTTAACAGCACACCTGAAAGCTCTAGAAAAAAGAAAGAGACAACTCACCCAGGAGGAATAGATGCCAGAAGTAATCAAATTGAGGGCTAAAAACAATAAAATACGAACAAAGAGAACAATACAAAGAATTAATAAAACAAAGAGTTCGTTCTTTGAGAAAATCAACAAGATAGACAAGCCCTTATTCAGAATAACCAAAAGGCAGAGAGAGAGAGAACATTCAAATGAACAAAATCAGAAATGAAAAGGGGACATAACACCTGACAATGAAGAAATTCAGAGAATCATCAGGTCATACTTCAAAAACCTCTACTCCACAAAACTGGAAAATCTAAAAGAAATGGACAATCTTCTGAATAGGTACCATACACCCAAATAAAATCAAGACCATATAAACAATTTAAATAGACCAATAACCCCCAAGGAAATAGAAGCAGTCATTAAAAGTCTCCCAGCCAAAAAAGGTCAAGGACCAGATCAGTGCAGAATTCTACCAGAATTTCAAAGAAGAGCTAATATCAAAACTCCTCAAATTGTTCCACCTGATAGAAACAGAAACATTGTCAATCTCTTTTTATGAGGCTACAGTTAAACTGATACTCAAACCACACAAAGATGCAACAAAGAAAAAGAATTACAGACCTATCTCCCTCATGAACATTGATGGAAAAATACTCAATGCATATTTTTTAAACACACTGTGACCCATTTAGAGGTTTTTTTTCCATCTGAATCTGTCTTTACTGCATATCTGTAATCTTTTCTGTCTGAATGAGCAAATGTGCTATAGAACAGGACAAAGAGGAAAGCTTGGTGTTAGGTAAGACTCTTATCCTGTAAGACAGAAGAAACAATAACCAAGTTTAGAAAGTAGCATCTTTATCCCTACAAGATTGCCAACCTTATACCTGCTTTGGATTATCACTGTCTCTGTGGACTTGACAGGGTATTTGACTTTTGGTTCCTAAATCAATTAAGAACCATGACATCGAGAGGGTCCTGTTATTGTTTAAATATATATATATATATATATGTTTGTAAATAAAATCTGTGCAACTTCGAGAGGGTCCTGTTGTTGTTTAATAAATAAATAAATAAATAAATGAATGAATGAATAAATAAACAAATAAATAAATAAGTAAAAAATCTGTGCAACTTCGAGAGGGTCCTGTTGTTGTTTAAAAAAATAAATAAGTAAAAAGAACCATGCCATAAGCCAAGAGAGCAAGAGAGAGAGAGAGAGAGAGAGAGAGAGAGAGAGAGAGAGAGAGAGAGCTCACACATGCATACCGTGGCACTGAGGCTGGAGTCAGTTCTCTCCTCCCACCATGTAGGTCTCAGGACTTGAACTCAGGTGGTCAGGCTCAATGGCAAGTGCACTTTGCTGTCTGAATCCTGCCACATGTCAAACCTGTCTTTATTCGCTTCCTCTTTTCAGGAAACTTGAAATGGACAATACCGGAAGTGGCAAGAAGGGAAGAGGCTGAGGATAAAGGAGAGAAGATTGTGGGTATGGAAGGAAGCTATGGATATGGAGGAAGAAGGAGAAACAATTAAATGTGAAGGGAAGGGCAGTGCTCCACAGCTCAGGCTCAGTGGGAAACAACTTTAGGGATGAATCCACATATTTTTGTTTTTATTTTGCTGTGAACTCATGTAGGAGACCAGCTCTGACCTGTGGAACGGTTCTTGGAGGGAAGAAAGAGAAATGAGGAAGTATTAGATAGAAATATAGATGGAGATGGAGAGAAACACAGAGACACAGGATAGCTTCAGAAGGGTCAAGGGTCAATACCCAGCTGCCCAGAGTTTATTCATAATGGGCCTTTTATACACTAACTAGGGGATATGGCAAAAGACCTCCCCCTTTCAAGATCAAAGCAAACATACCAACAAGTGTAGACGCTTCCAAACACCTGGTAACCACACCTCTAGCCAAATCATCCTATTGTACAACCCTCCTGGGTAAAGCAAGCTCAGATTTTCTAACCTCGAGTAAGGCCTTACTAGGGAGCCTCTGTGGGCACCACAAACTCATAATTTGTGCCACTGTGTAAATGTATAGGTAGAAACTCAAGACTGGGAATAACCATACACATCAAGGTGTGTTCTAGAACTTCCTGTGATACAGATGCTAGAAGTTGTTGCTAAAATTCTTTCCCTTGAGGAGACATACACAATGTCTTCCCCCTTTCCTAAGGCTCCAATAACAAACCAAGACAAGGTACTACTAAAGTTCCTCCTGCCATAGCAGTGAGTTTATTGGCCTTAATTTCAGTGCATAGGTGAGGCAGTTACTTACAAGAGTGTGGATGCTCCATGCAGAAGGCTACACTAGAAAGTCTTTATATAGTAGGGATGATGACTTTTCTCACAGCTGAATAGACAGAGCCCTCCTCTCTCTAGTCCTATATACGCTAGCCCCTCCTTGGGACCATATGCAATTAGAGTAGAATTGTGTATAACAGGTGGTATGGAGTGGCTAGACACCCAGGTGAGAGTCCCATGATCCTTCTGCCCCCTCTTCTAAAAGGCTAAGTCAACAGTTGACTAGTCCAGCTGGGATGATCCACATTTAGGCATAGTTGAGCTTCCTAAGATGGCAGTTGTTTGTCTCAGAGGAAAGTCCTGTACAGCTCAAGTGGAGGCTGACAATAGCTCTGCTTCCCCAACTTCTGACTAGGATCATTTTTTAAAGCAAATGTGGCATCCCAGGTGCCCCTCAAGGTTTCTCCTGATTCTGTAGAGTATCATGCTCAGGGCTGGACAGGAGGGATGCCAGGAGTCCTAGGGATCTCTCAGGGAGCAGCAGCCCATATTCCAGGTCTCTGCTGTTCCTTTGACAAACTGGTGTGGCCTCCAGGATTCTGTGGGAAGATGAAGGCTTCAAATCAGTTTTCCAGGTGAACTGTGTTGGCTGCTTTCCATGGTAAGGAATCCTAAGCCAAGAACAGGAACTGCTGCAGCAGGGGCAGAGGAAGGCTCCAGTGCTTGCTCAGGGTGCAATGTAAATCATCATAGCTTTCCTGATGGGTGTTATCTGAGATGTCGTGGATCTGTCCTTGGATGCTTAGTGACATCTGTGGTCTCTTTGGACCCTGGCAGCCAAAATGTGAGCTCAGGTTGCATTGCCCTCATAAATGGATGGACTGTGGAGAATTTCCCAGTAACATCCACAATACCATTATTTTGAGAGCTGTAAGCATTACCCCAAAAGGAATGAGCTTCCCTCCCCATAAATGTATGTGGGCCTTGAGGCTCAAGTATGAAAAGTGTCACCATTTGTTAGGATTCACCCATTGTGGCCAGCACTGCCTTCCCACCCATCTTTGTGCTGTGTGGACATGGATCAGACCACGTATTTTCACGTTGTTCTTACTCACGGACATTCAGCATGATCTCCTTGTAGGTGTTGGGCTCTGAAACTTGAACTGAGCTGGTGTAAATGAAGGCTGTCACACTATCCTGGACAAAGGCTTCCAAAAGGTTCTGGTACCTAATCATAAGCAACACACTGTTAGTGTCAGGAAATAAACCAAAAAGTCCAAATGATTCCTGTTCATTTCTACCCTGATCCCAGCTCCCTGGTGCATTCTTTCCTGTTTGTGAATCAGCAAGGGTATGGTTTGGGAACAATAAAAATGACAGGGATGACATCTACTATCTGGGAGCCAAGGGTTCTAGACTTTCAGACTTTACAGATATCTCTATGTGTGTGTGTTTCTATCTATCTGTCTCTCTGGTTTTTTGGGGGGGAGATTGTTTTTTTTTTTTTTTTTTTTTTTTTTTTTTTGTGTGTGTGTGTGTGTGTGTGTGTGTGTGTGTGTGTGTAATCCTGACCAAGAATTTTGATTTGGGTAAAGAATAAAGGGATTTTACCCCATGCTTTGTCAACACAGTTTTAAAATGACAACTTGTCATTTCATTAATAGGAAGCAATATTTAAATTAAGAAAAACATGCAGGCACATTCACAGACATCTGAGAATCCAGATGCTATAGTACCACACTCAGTTGTAGAGAGGCAACTGAACACTGACATGGACATTATATCTCTGGAATTGTTCTCACCAAGACAGAGCTATAGAAATCGTCACAAGGACCATGCCTAGTGACACAGCAAAGTTTGCTGAGCTGTGCAGAGATTTAACGTTTTCTGTGTCAGAGGTATCCATTTCTTCTGCCTTATCTGCAACACCAGAGATTCTCTCATCTCTGTTATGTACTCTGCGGTTTGAGTTTGACTTCCTCATCTTTTCATTTCCAGTTTTATCTCAGGTTGGGTTTGTTTTAGCCATTCCATGTCCACTTTCATGTCTTGAACACTTTTCATCACGTCCCTCACTGTTCCTTTGTGTTTTCATAGACGTCATTAAGGGTTTTGCCATATCCTCTGTAAGGTACTTGCACATATTCAGAACTGCTGCTTTGAAGTCCTTGTGTTTCCATGCTGGTGTCTTGGCCTCTGGGTTTGTGATGACTGAGGTGATTTTAGGTGTTGATGTCTGGTCTTTGTTGTGTGGGTGCTCTGTTGTTGGTTTCTGTTGCCCTCTCTTGGTCGTAGGAGAGTGTGGTGGTTGTGGTTCCCGGATAGACAATGCTTCTGCAGGTTGGTGGATGGCAAAGAGAAACAGAGGTGGACTAGGTAAAAGGCCCTAGAGTTGCTCCAGAAAATAGGCAAGGGGATCCTGTCTACATCAAGTGATGGGGTCCCCAGGAAAGTAGACTTGTGATAGAAAGTGGGCCTTCTGCAGTAGGTTGACCTAAGGCAAAGAAGATTCTGGAGAGGCACTCTTGGATGGGCTAGGGGGACCCCGGGTCTGAAGCAAGAGTTGGAGTCTCCAGTGAATGGAGCTGAGGTGGGAAAGGGGGACATGTATACAGGTTGTTATGTATCTGAGGGTGAGTGTGGAGAGATCAGGAAGGAGAGTGTGACTGCCCTCTCTGAGCTCCTGCCAGATGTAGCCACTGGGGTCCCAGGTACAATGTACTTCCTGGTCATAGGGGCTGACAGGAAGGGATCAGGATAAGCTGGAATTGGGGGAGGGGGGAGGGTCCAAAAGAAAAAGAAAGCTGGTTTAGCATGATCCCCAAGCAAGGAAACAGGACTGAGGGACAGGCTACTGTAACCAGGCTGCTACTGGGCTGGGAGTGAGGATGAGACAGTGTAATGGGGGACAGGAAGGACCGTGGAAATCACCCACTGGAGTCCAGTGTGGGTCCCAGGTAAACAGCTTTTCTACATATAGGCTTCAGACACAGAGGGATTGGAGGAAAGAGGAAACCTGGATGTGTGGCACAGTTACAGAAGTGCCCAGGAATGGAAGGGGATAGGGTTGGTGGAGAGTGTCCTGAAAGCCTGTTACCTCCTTTAAAAGTGAAATCTTTAACTCTTTCTGTAAATCTCTATTCCATTTCAACAGCAAGAGTTCATTTATTTTCTCCTTTAATCTCCTTTGAGAATTAGATTGCTCTCTCTCTCTCTCTCACACACACAGCAGGGTTTCTCTGTGTAGCTCAGGATGTCCCAGAACTGGTTTATAGATCAGGCTAGCCTTGAACTCAGAGATGTGCCTGAGAATTAATTGCCTGTGCTAAGAATTAACATATATATATATATATATATATATATATATATATATATATATATATATATATACATAATTTTACAATACCATTCAGTTCTACATATCAGCCATGGCTTCCCCTATTCTCCCCCCCTCCCACCCCCTCCCCTTACCCCCAGCCTACCCCCCATTCCCACCTCCTCCAGGATAAGTCCTCCCCCAAGGACTGTGATCAACCTGGTAGACTCAGTCCAGGCAGGTCCAGTCCCTTCCTCCCAGACTGAGCCAAGTGTCCCTGCATAAGCTCCAGGTTTCAAACAGCCAACTCATGCAATGAGTACAGGACTTGGTCCCACTGCCTAGTTGCCTCCCAAACTAATCAAGCCAATCAACTGTCTCACCTATTCAGAGGGCCTGATCTTGCTGGGGGCCCCTCAGCCTTTGGTTCATAGTTCATGTGTTTCCATTCATTTGGCTATTTTTTTCAATAATTGAGTAAAACTGAAATTTATTATAAGCCACAGTTGTCTTAGGGACCTCCATGCTATGTATATAGCCTCTATGGTTCTATGGGTTGTGGTCTGATTGTTCTTTATTTTATATCTAGAATCCACCTATGAGTGAGTACATACCATGACTGTCTTTCTGGGTTTGGGTTACCTCACTCGGGATGATTTTTTTCTAGTTCCATCCATTTGCCTGCAAATTTCATGCTTTCATTGTTTTTCTCTGCTGAGTAGCACTCCATTGTGTATATGTACCACATTTTTTCATCCATTCTTCCGTTGATGGGCATCTAGGTTGTTTCCAGGTTCTGGCTATTACAAATATTGCTGCTATGAACATAGCTGAGCATGTATCTTTATGGTATGAATCAGCATTCCTTGGGTATATGCCCAAGAGTGGGATGGCTGGGTCTTGAGGTAGTTCGATTCCTAATTTTCTGAGAATCCGCCATACTGATTTCCACAGTGGTTGTACAAGTTTACATTCCCACCAACAGTGGAGGAGTGTTCCCTTTGCTCCATATCCTCTCCAACATTGGTTGTCATTGGTGTTTTTGATCGTAGCCATTCTAACAGGTGTAAGGTGGTATCTCAGAGTCATTTTGATTTGCATTTCTCTGATGATTAAGAATGTTGAGCATTTCTTTAAATGTCTTTCAGCCATTTGTAGTTCTTGTTTTGTGAATTCTCTGTTTAGCTCTTTAGCCCATTTTTTAATTGGACTGTTCAGTACTTTGATGTCTAGTTTCTTGAGTTCTTTATATATTGTGGAGATCAATCCTCTGTCAGATGTGGGGTTGGTGAAGATCTTTTCCCATTCTGTTGGCTGTCTTTTTGTCTTATTGACTGTGTCTTTTGCCCTGCAAAAAGAATTAACTCTTAAATGTTAACATGTCAGCTAGAGTGAGCTGAAATAAGAACCTTCCCTAATAGTTTTTTTTTCTTTCAGAGGCAGCAGAAGAAAGAGCTATGGAGTGGGGACTATCAGCCAGAGACAGTCTCTGCACTGTGTTTCCAACTTCAGCTTAAGGGCTGGTAAGATGGCTAAGCAGGTAAAGGCTCCTGCCCCAAAGACTGATAATCGGAGTTCAGTTCCTGGACTAACTCCACATGTTGTCCTCTGACCTCTGCACACACCTGCTGAGGTTCACAGGCAGGCACACACAAGTGCACATAGAAAGTAAGGAAGTGCATAATATAATGATAATGTTCACATGGGTATATATGGACGTTTGCAAAAGTGTTTTTAGATTAGAAACAAGAACAGCAACTTACACAGTGCATAAGGAAAACCTAAATTGAATTAAAAATGGAGCCATAGCAGGGATACAAGTCATTTACTTTTCAGAATTCCAGGGGTAGACGAAGTTTTGATAAATGTCTTGTTTTAGTTTATTGGATTAGAAGATTGTTTCAGTGGCTGAAGCAAGAGTTAATGCTGGGGTAGTGTTGTGGGTCACTGAGGTGTGATGCTTAGTGAAGGTTCCTTCCCAGAGTGTCACTGAGGGCCAGGCATCTTCTTTTCCATGTTTCAGAAGGGCCTAAATTTAAAGTGGATGTTGCATAGCTCAAGATATGAGGTGACCAAGCCCTTATGTCCATCTCCCAGAGAAGCTGTTGGAGTTCCTTCCACTCCAGAAATGGGATATGTTCTTCTGCTATGGTTCTCTGTGAGGCAGATGTATTTCTTGGGGTCAGATGCCTGACACTTCTGATAGGGCCTTATCCCTCATTAGCAGAGTGGGCTGGAGGGCACATTTTTCTCCTCTCTAACAGAACTCATGTAGCTACAGTGTTTTTCCTTCATCAGGTCAGTTTTCACAGATTCAGACAAGAAGGAACAGGACAAGAGCATTCATATAGACTTAGATTGCCCAAGTAGGCTCAGAACAGACATGCTGTTTAAAAAGTGAGTGCAGGCTGTTACTTCGCAGAGGCTCTAGGGGCAGAGCAGAGCAGTTGTTGTTGTGGTGGTGGTGTTTTTTTGTTTTTTTAACTCTTATCTGTTTTGAGGAGCCCACCACCCAGGTCCCACATAAATTCTAAAAGAGGATTTTTTTTTCTTTCTTTTTTATAAATACCTAGTCTTAGCTTGGCTTGTTTCCAGCCAGCTTTTCTTAACTTCAAATATTCCATCTATCTTTTTCTTCTGTGCTTTTACCTTTCTGTATTTCTGTGTACCTTTCATGACTTTTTACTCCATGGCTTATTGTGAAGCTGGGTGGCTGGCCTGTGAATGCACTACTCCTTCTTTTCTCATTCCTTCTATCTTCTTCCAGATTTCTTCTTCTCTTTATTTTCTCTGCCTGCCCAGCCTATCCTTTCTCTTGCATGGCTATTGGCTGTTCAGCTCTTTATTAGACAAACCAGGTGTTTTAGACAGGCAAAGTAACAAAGTTTCATGGAGTTAAACAAACACAACATAAAAGATTGCAACACATCTTTCCATCATTAAATCAAATGTTCCACAGCATAAACAAATATAACACATCTTAAAATAATATTCCACAACATAGCAGGCTTTGACTAAAGCTCACACTTGAACACCCACAAAGCCCCTGATTCTGTTTGTCATATCCTTTCTCGGGAAATTACTAACAGATTTGTGGAACACAAACTTCAGAATCCTAACTCAGATTCCTTGAACATCCAAGGGAGAGAGTGCCAGTGCTGTGTTCAGCCCCAGGTGTGGAATCCTAAACACACAGTAGGATAGAGCTTCTGCATGGAGTCTGGAGTCTGGTGCCAGTGCAGCTTTAGGTGTGGGGAGAAGAGACTCCCACGTGACAGCAATCCTAAAAGCATATTATTCTTACCCAACACTCTTTACAAAATGGTTTTAAATACACAGGGGCCACTTTCCTTTTCAAGGGGTTCTTAGAAGCAAGCACTCTTCATAATGTAAAAACTGGAAAAGGAAAGTGAGAAGAATGAAGCATTCCTAACAACAGTTCACCAAGAACTTTACAATCACACACCCATTAGCACAGCTTCCTTACAAACAAGGTCAGGCTGGAACCCATTGCCCATTCTCTTGACCAATATCCTTCATAGGCAGTTGGTACTATAATATTTGAAAGAGGGAAATCTCCTCCCCACCCCAGTAACCTGCTGGGAATCCGAATATATCAACCCAAATCCTCTCTCTACTGGTAGGCTTGTAAAAAAAAAAATGGTCCCTGGAGTCTGGTATCTGAGGTCCATATTTCTGTGCTTTAGAAAGAGAAAACTGGCCTGCATGGCATTATGGAAAAGCATGGAGTGTGCAGGAACTTCAAGTTTCAGACATTCGTGAATCATTGAATTGAGTGATATAGGGATCAGATAAGGATGTAATGGATGACTATCCAGGCAGTAAGACCTGAATGGAGGAGGAAGAGGCAAGGAATGCAGATAACTGCTGCAAAGCTAGGCTGCCAGAGAGAAGAGAAAGCATGCAGGGTTTGGAATTCCAGTAGAAGGGATTGAATTTTTGGATTCTGGCTTCACTTCTGTTGCTGTGACAAATTTCCTGGCCAGAAGCTGAATAAGGGGGAAAGAGTTTGGTGTACTGTCACAGGATAGGGTCTGTCATTCAGGGGAAGTCAAGGCAGGGACTTATCACATCACATACACATTCAAGAGCAAAAAGGTGCAAATGCATCCATGCTGCCTGCTTGCAGCTAACAACCATGCATGCAGGCCAACCTAGTCTACATAATTCCTTGTAAAGACTGCCTTCCTAGGTGATTCTATGTCCTGTCAAGATGATGATTAAAACTAATCAGCAGAGGGCACTGTGTGCATCAGATTGTATCTGGGGCAAATGTGCGCATGAGTTTGCAGTGAGGACAATTAATCCTCCCTGGTTTTCTTCCCAAGTTTTCCTCACTAGACCTGAATTCCATTTGCTGCAGTCACATGCATCAGGCCTCCACTTTGCTGCAGTCACATGCATCAGGCCTCCACTTTGTTACAATCGCATGCATCAGGCCTCCACTTTGCTGCTAGACTCTTGGAATGTCTCATCATCTTTTCTCATCCATCTGCCCCAGGATGCTTTCCAGGAAGTTGAAGTTAAATACTTACTGCTTTCCATAGCGTATTGAGTGGGGCCGGGGCCTGTCCCCTGACTGCCATTATTCATTGCTAAAGCAGACAGTCTGTGCTTCCCTCATCCAGCAGGAATACTGCCTCACTTAGCACCTGACTTTCTCAGGACACTGTGCACCTTCTACCTAGAGCCCCTACCAAATGTCACATGTTTCTCTCTCTACTAGACTGTAAGTCTGGATCAGGGATGGAAAACAGGGATCAGGGCCTGGGTTCACCATCAAATACATTTTCTTAGATTTCATAATTCTTTTACTACAGATTGCATCTCTTTAAAATTAAAGCTCATATCAAACATTCTGAGGTTCAGATTTCGATGAAGTGTGTACATAGGACTCACACCAAGAGGAAACAGTTGAATCACTGTAGCCTCCCACCATCAGGTTTAGAAACGGGATCCACACCCACCTGAGGAGCGGGGGCCACTCCCCTCTTCCTTGAGCTGTGTGGTGTCACTCTGCTGCCCAAAGCTCACACTCCAGTATTTGGAGATCAAGGAACAAGCATTGTCTCTGGATATTCTCCTGCAGGTGGCCTCTTAAACAGACCATCTACTGAACACTTTGCTGGGTCCCCAGAGGCCACCCTTGCCTCGTGTCCATCTCTGTCTGGCACCCAGGACACCCACTGTCTCTCAGCAAACCCTGCTAAGTGGTGTCCAGCCTCCTTACTCACTGGCCCTCCTCCTCCTCCTCCACCTGCACACTCCTCCTTTGCACCATCTCTTGGGCTGTCCTCCCTGCATAGACCCACCTGACTCTCCTTTAGAGCCCAGCCATGTTTCTGAAGCTTTCCCGGACACCTTCTGTTCAACTCCATTCCCTTCCATCATTTGTACATCACACTTAAACCTGTGGGTGAGCACATCTCTGAGCTTCCCTTATTCATTGGCCACAGACTGCAGAATCCAGTGGAAAAGAGGAGGAGGTTCACAGGCTGGGGCAGCTGCCAATCTTCCTGTGCCTTTACTGCCTCCTTGTGGTGGATTGCATGTAGTACATGACTCCGGTGTGTAGGAGCTGTAACTGCCACCAGCAATTCTGTACCCAGACTGTGTAGGTAAGAGGGTGGGGTCTTTGTTATCCAAAGGATTCTAAGGCCTTATGCTTGGCAGGCTAGATGCACAAACCAGGTCACTCTCCTTTATTTCCGCTCACCCTTATTAGACCTTGGGAGACTGCTTTCCCCTGAGAAAATGGACCAGTGAATTCAATGAGGGATTTAAGTTGGCTGAAATCAAGACTGAAGATTGTTTCTCCTACCCCACCATATCCTTTCCTTCTGAGCTAATGGAACAGGCTTGTGGAAGGTGTTCAGTTTACCCTGGGCTCATGGACACTCACTCTGTGTAAGATGATGGGGTGTACGAGCTCCAGTCCTCAGCTGCCCACAACCTGGGAGCCAGGTGAGAGCTCTTATTTGTGTCCTTGTGGGTGGTGCCTGAGCATCTCCCCTCCCTCTTATAGAGTGAATGGTGAAGCTACATCCTCAGTGAGTGTTCTCTCAAAGAACTGATGAGTGAGGAGTCAAAACAGAAACATGTAGCCAATTGTGTGTAGAAATCGTCCTTGGAATTTACTTTAACTCCCAGAAACAGGTGGCTCTTCCTTTTAAACCATAGAACACTGTCCAGTGAGCCAAACTGAGGCTCTCTCAGCCTGGCAGGGCAAAGGAAGCAGAACTGGCTGACAAAGGCAGAGCATCCACTTCCAGATGACCCCTTGCTAATGTGAAACCAAGTGGGGCTTCCTGAGCTATAAATGGCCTGCTTGAAAATGGAGCTTGTTTCTCTCTCCTGATACTGTAGTAACCAGAAAACACTCTTAGGTTTGGTTTGCTTTATAGAACTTCAGGATGTATTGGTGAAATTATTAAGGCCACTCCATGTAGTTAAAGGGAGATTTATTTAATGGCGTAACTTACAAATGAAGGGATAGGTAGGTTGAGTGTTCTGGCAAGGGTGCAGCGTAGTCCAGCGCTGTTCACTGGAGAGCTCTGTCGGTCCACCTCTAGCATCCGGGTTCCCAGCAGCAAGAGAGCACAGCATGTCCCTATCTCAGGTCTTCAGGGCCCTCCCTTAGTCCAGCCTTGTAGGTGTGACAGTTACTGAAGCCTCAATGGGGGTTGAAACTTCCAGACCAAAGCTGGAATGGCTACCCACTACAAGGATGGTTTTGTCTCCTGATTCTAGTTCAGTAGTTCAGTCCCAATCATTGTCATCCTATGAACATTAATCAATGTGGGGTGAGAAAGAAGTATTGATGCTGGATGAGACTTTCATGTTGTCTGTGATACCAAAAGGCAGGTGAGTTAGTGCCCAGTTGTGACAGGAGACAGTTTTCTTTCCTCTATACTGTGTCCCCACAGCTCCCTCAGGTTTATGATGTCTGGTTGAGCACACAGGGCTGTAGCTGAAGTTTTGCTGAAGTTTTCCTGTTTTCTGGCCTGCAGGCAGTCAGAGAAAATCCCTCGCACTAGCGTCCCCCAAGTAAACACACAGAGACTTATATTACTTATAAACTGTATGGCCATGGCAGGCTTCTTGCTCTCTGTTAAATTAATCCATTTCCATAAATCTATACCTTGCCACTTAGCTTGTGGCTTACTGGTGTCTTACACCATGCTTATCCTCACAGTGGCTAGCTGCATCTCCTCGCCTCAGCCTTCCACCTGCCAGAATTCTCCTCCTCCTTGTCCCACCTACACTATATCCTTCCTGCCTGGCTACTGGCCAATCAGCATTTCATTTATCAATCAATCATAGCACCATATATTTACAGCATACAGGACATCCCACAGCACAAGGCCTGGTTCAACTGTGGATACTGTAGCCCGATACTGACTATGTTATCTTGTAGGCCTCAACCCTGTCCTGAGTGGCTTCCTCTGCTCAGGGAAGCTGGGGGATGAGAGGGAGGGAGGGGAAGTAAAGATGCTAAGGCTGTAGAAGGATATGGGCTTAAGAGATTGGGAAATGGAGGAAGGACAGGGATAGGCAGCTACATTTATAGGTAGGGATAGCAGACTTTCACATCATAAGCTCAGGAGGAGGTACATTTGGGGGAATTCATTATAAGGAGACTCTCAGGTCATCTCTGATGCCCACAGCTATTTGTCACAAAACTCACAGCCTCCTGGGTACCTCTCAATGCTTGTCCTGGTTCTAGAGAGCCCCATGTATCGTTGGTAAGAAGGGTAAGAAGGAGGATGACTAAGGGAGGCAAGACTCTTCCCTGGAGGAACAGACTATGTTCCAGGGATGTGGTGAACCCACTGACAACCAGTGCAAGCTCCACCATTCAGTGGGAGGAGGTGGGTTTGAATTTCCAAGACAATGAACAAGATGCTGTCTGTGACCTGGTGATGCTGAACTGAGGCACTCTAGGTCAGTCATCTAGTCCGTGCTGGACCCACCTCTATGGGAGTGACATTCTGTTTCTGTTCTGACTATGGCCTTAATTGGGTATAGAAAGGAAAGCTGGAATCAAGATTGACCACACCAACCTCAGGCAAGAAACCCTTTTATTGTTCTTTTCTTTGAGCTTCATGAAGCAATGAGAATATCCTAGACAAGAAATGCTTTGGGACCGTGAGTGGGGAAATGGAAATACTGATGAAATTCTAAGTTACAAGAGAGAGGCTCTGTGCAGTTCACCACCAGAAACTGAGCCTTTGGTCACAGCAGCTGAGGCACAGCCTGTGTGTCTCTGGGCAAGTGCTCAGGGCAAAAGTTTGGGACTGGGTCAGTGCCTGGCAAGGCTTTGGTGACCAGAAGATAAGTTGGCCAGGGTGTCAAAGGGAAGTGTAGGAGTTGGGTTGTATCTTAGACCCTTTCTGGAGGACCTGACAACTTCAGGGCCATGTCCCTGCCATGGTCACATCACTGAGTCTTTGTGTTCAGTGTCCCCTTGTGCTGCTCCACTAGTGACCCGATCCACTGAGAAGTTTTCTGTCTGGCTTCCTCCCAGCTGACAGGTGGCTCATAGCCCAGATCTCGCTGAGCTTTCTTGTAGGAGAAGGTGAACACACTATTTGACATTGTGACCAAGCAGCGGTTTAAAGGAGGCTGGTAATTGTAGATTGGACGCAGCAGGAAACTCACAGTTTCCAACAGGAAAGCAAGCCAGTAGAGCAAGGGCAGAGGAAGGCTCCAACTGGAATCAAGGCGGAGGCCCCAGTCCTTGCTCAGGGCATAATGTAAATCAACAAAGCTTTGGTGAGGGGTTTCATCTGAGATGTAGTAGAACTGACCTTGGATGTTTGGTGACTTCTTGGGGTCTCGCAGGCCCCTGGCTGCCAGAATGTGTGCCCAGGCTGCATTACTCACAAACACTGGGTTGACCACAGAGAATTTGGCAAAATTGTCAAGTATGCCATTATTCTTGAGTGCTCTATTCACTACATAAGAAACGTGTTGGCTCCCTTCTCCATAGATGAATGGGAGTCTTAAGGCACAAGTATGCAAAGTGCCACCATCTTTCAGGGTGCACCCATTGGCTGCCAGCACTGCCTTCTCAGCCATCTTTTTGCTATATGGGTACGGATGAGACCATCTGCTTTCATGATTGTCTTCTTCGCAGCCATTCTGGATGATCTCCTTGTAGGAGTTTGGTCCAGCCACAGACACTGTGCTGCTGTAGATGAAGACTGGGACACTGGCTTCCACACAAGCATCCAACAGGAGCTGAGTACCTGAGTATGGGAAGTTCACCATTACTGTTAGAAAAGACACTGAAGGGTCCACTGTGGAGTCAGATTCATCCCCACTTAATCCCCAATAGAAAGACTACTACAGATCTAAATACATTCTTACCTGATCTTGACTCAAATTGCCATTCTATAGCCACAAAATAACCCCCAAATTAAAAGAGGTGACATTTAGATTCTGAAAAGCAAGGACTTCTAGGTTTCTGAGTTTATAGAGCTATCTCTCTCTTTTCTCTGTCTCTCCCCATCACTCTATCACAGTCTTTCTATTTCTCTCTCTGTTTGAATATAATTATTTTTCTTCTCAGTGTTGGGATCACACCTAGGCTCTTCCACATGGTAGACAAGGACCCTCCCACTGAGCCACTGTCCCAGTAAGCTTTCTGTTGCTATGATAAACACCAGGACCAAAGGAATGTGGGGAGGGAACAGTTTCTATGGCTTCTATGTTCCCATGGCAGTGTGTCACTGAAGAAAATCACCCAGGAACAAAGGCAGAAACCATGGAGGAATGCTCTTTACTGCTTTGCTTCCTATGTGCTCAGCTTGTTTACCTATATAACTAAGAACCACCTGCCTAGGGGTGACACACCCCACAGTGAGCCAGGCCCTCCCATATCCATCACTGATCCAGAAAATAACCCACAGATATAACCCCTGGCCAATCTATTGTGAGCCATCTCTTAGTTGAGGTTCCCTCTTTTCAGGTGACTATTATGAATCAAGCTGACAAAAATAAAAACCAGCATTTTTGTTCTGTAAAGGACTTCCCAAGATTTTTATTTTGGTAATTTATTCCTTTATGTTTTCTAGAAACTGACATCAAGAAATTCACATTATTTTGAGGACTCTCCTCAGTGTTTGAGTCTTTGCCTTTTGTGTAGGTTTGATCCCTGAAACAACAACAACAACAACAACAAAAATCCAAAGAGGCTCCTTCACCAAATAAAAGCAAAGAGTTATTTTTTTATATTTATTTCATTTCATTAAAGGAGGGCTGTTTTTTTATCCAAAAATTCAAAATACCATATTCTCAGAAGTAGATCAGAATTACAGCATGCCTATTCAGATATACTATAGAAGCATTATGTATTTTTATTTTATTTTATTTTATCTTATTTTCAGGATGGAGTCTTATTCCTATGTATTCCAGACTGGGCTCTAAGGTATAATCTTCCTGACTCAGCCTACTGAATGCTAGGATTACACATGGGCACCACTCCATCTGGGCATGTAGTGTACACTCATAATTAGACATTAAAGGCTGGTATTTTATCTCATTTAGTTAAGACTAATACAGAACTGAGAATCTGAGTATGTAAAGCACCATTGTGCAGATCAGGATATGAGGAAAGTAGCTAAGTAGAACTAATAGGTCAGTAATGGCCATCCCCAAATCATTAGTTGATTTGGAAAAGGAGCCCAAGTAGCTAAATTTGGAGGTCACATGGAGGATACATGCCAGACAGGACCTTGGAAAACAGTGGTACTAAGAAGACTGACTTTTAGTGGTGGTTCTGAGTGATGATGTTATATGGTAATGTCCTTTATTAAAGTATATTGCAAAGCTCCTTTCTGAGGCACTAACCATTTAGGGATGGGAATCTGAAGAAGAAACTCTGTGCCTGGCTAGAACCAGTCTTCAAGAGTAGACTAACACTAATCTGAAGAGATGACCTTGTAGAAATTTTAAAACTTTTGCTCTTAAGAAAACAAGTGCTGGATCATTTTCCTGGCAGACCCATGTGGAGAGGCTTTGATGGCTCTCTACTGAGGAAAGGTCAGGGTGTGGTCCAGAGAGGCAGTGTGTGGGAGCCCAGCTGGAAGAAGGGCTCTCACATTTCACCAGAGGGTACTCTTGAGGAGAGAGTGGGATGGAAACAGATAGAAACACAGGATAGCCTTGGGTGGGCCTGGATCATTATCCACTGGCCCCTTCTGTCTCTTCTAAGGGGCTATTTATAGGAGTACCAAGGAGTGGAGCAAAAGACCTCCTCCTAGCTCAGCCAAGTACAGACCCTTTCCAATCACCTGGTCACCACACAACAAGGGGTCAAGCAATCCTCTAATGCAGCTCTGCTGGGTAGAGCAAGCTCAGATCTCACTAGGAAACCTTGATGAGCTTCCACAACTCCCCCTTCTTGATATAATAATGGGCCTCCCAAGTCCCTCAGACAGAAAGTGCCTGTCTTGGGTCATTCTTGATTAATTTTACATTCACACTGAGGAAGCTATCAAGAAGAAAGTGGCCCATCTTTGGCTACCAGCCCTGGCAGGAGGGGGTACAGAGCCTAACTTAACTCTGGCCCAGGTCCCTACTAAGACCTTGCAAACATCCACAGAGATCTCCATAGCTGCCACACCTCCCAGTAAAGGAGTAGAGGAGAATAAAAATGGGATATCCCTTTTGGAATAGGTCTAAGGTGATTACAGCAGTCTTAGCTGCACCAAGCCCCTTTTCTAAATCAATAGTCTTTCCTAACAGATGTTCAATAAAATTTTCAAGAGACTATTTTGATTCCCACAAAAAAAACAGTCATTTTAAAACACTTTAAAGTATCCACTCAAGTAAACAAAATCCATGCCAATTATAAAGACACTTACAAACTAACTCGATTATGGGAGGCCTACCCCTTTCTAAACAAAAACAGGAGGAGTGGAAACTTCTAGGAAGAAGACAGAAAAGCTCTTCTAACTATGATACCTTTGTGCTTAAGTTTCCCAGGGGCAGCTGAGACCATAAAGTTATATTTTGAGCTATCATTAAAAGTGTTCAAATATATCTGAAGGCAAAAGAGTAATAAAAACAATTCTAGTATGAGCATCACTGCATACTTTTTGCAAACTTACATTCAACATTTATACTTTTTACATTCAATATTGACACTTCCCATTCAATATTTACATTTTTACATGCTTAATTCGAAAGGAAACTCTATAGAACTATTTTACAAACTTATCTAGAAGAATCTCTTAACAGATCTCACTGGCATTCAAAATCAAACTCTATTAAAAATATATAGAAGAGATTTCTTAACAAAACTATTAACAAGACAGAAAGTATACAAATCATTTCTGAAGTTCAGAGTTAATAGTCAACTTTGGTATCATTCTGAAAGTTTTCCTGACAATTTGAAGTCAGAGCCTAATTCATCAGTGGCTAGAAACTTGACTGAGGGTTAAATTCCCTCTTCTTAATTTTTTAAAACCACCTTTTAAGATCATCATGAGTGTTTCAATGATGTCAATATTTCTCTCTTGCATTTCAAGCACAACACAAGATTTTTATTTTTTTTCATTTGCCCATAAGTTTTTTTTCTTTTTTCACACCCAAAGCAATTTCCCAGTATACAGATCTCTTTCCCTAGTTTTCTAAGGTTTTCAAAGTGACTTGTTGACCAACAGTATTAGCTTTTATTTGCCTCATTACAGGCAACTGTTCACCTATTTTTAATTCTTGAGAGGCAAGCTAACAAAGCTTGTGGAAAAAATAGCATTTTGAACTGGAAAAACACTGAAAAAACAGAGTTTGGGGGCAGGGCAGTACCAGTATCTCTTTTACAGACTTCATTTCCCAAACTGCCTTTCTCTATATTGTCACACTGTCACAAACCACTTTATGGACTACGTTTTCCAAGCTGCCTTTTTCTATCTCATTATGCTGCTTTGAATGAACTACATTTCCCATGCTGCCTTTCTGGTCCTCCACAGTCTGGTTTCCATTTACATTGTTTGTGTTCATACTGAAAGTCAAGATCAGGGGAACTTTTCAACACAGGAGGTTTCTGTTCTCCCTGAGCTGCTGGCATTGACAGGTGGACTTCCTTCACCTAACATTGTCCCCAGAGTGGTCCACACCTGTCCACATGTGCACGCTCAGACAGGCATTTTGGTAACACTTTAACCTCCCCACCATCTCATTTTACTGGGTCAGTGAAAAGGTAAAGAGAGTACTTGAACATAGAGCTTTCTTAGCAAGATTTTTCCCCCAATAGAGAAAGAAAAGAAAGAGCTTTTTCAGAGATATTCTTTTCACAGCCTTGGGTCCTGCACAGCCCCACTTTGGGGTTGGTAGTTAGTGGAGCAGGCCGCTCTCCCTGTTCTCACTGGCCTTGTTTGTATGGGCACATTTTGCCTTAGCTCTTCCCATGCTGCCTTTATAGCTGCTGAGAACTTAGGCCCTGCTTTTTTATGCCAGTGGCTTTTTCCCTGGGTCCCGCTCTGCCTTTGCTTGGGCTCCATCCTTCAGTGGGGAAGCTGACCCACTCGGATCTCTGTCTGCCCTCTCCCAAGAAGCTATTGCTAGGCTCTAGCCACAGGGGATTTTGGCGAGGGTCTAAAGTATCTGCTGTTTTTCTAATATTGGCTGGAAGAGGAGATAGGACTAGCAGAGAGGATTTGCCCTCTTCCAAGAGGTTTTTTGTTTTTTCTTGAGCAATTAGGTGATTTTCCCATACTGATAGATGTAATTTCTAGGTGATTTAATTTTTACAATTACAGAAAGAGAAAAAAAAAATCTGAGAAGACCTGAAGAGCTTCCAGTTTTTCAGAGAGAGATTACTAAGTTTTTCCCAAGAAAGCTTTCAGTTTTTGAGGGAAAGATTACTAAATTTTCCCCAAGACTTCTGTCCCTAAACTTGGCTTCATGGTAAGGAAACTAATCCTCATGATATGATGTTATAATACAGTAACAATGTCAGTGGAATGAAGAGTTTTATTTCACCTGCATCTGTCTCAGGGAAAATTCTTTCCTCTGCCACTCAGGACTTAAATCTAAGCTGTTCACAGGCCAAATCTTCCATAGGAATCTTTCTTGTCCATTTTTCTCATCTTTGATAGATTTTTCTCTGATTTTCCCCCAGGAGTTTGCATTCATAGTCCCATAGTTGTAAAAATCAAGGAGACATTTCCTCTATTTTGTTGCTTCTCTTATCCTAAGTTTTTCTACACAATATTCCTACATTCTACCTTATATTTTTCCCTAATTTTTATAGATGGAAATTAAGAGAGAAAGAACAAGAAAGAAATATGGATAAAGAAAAATATACACTGCAGCCTCACTCACTTTTAACTGGCATTAAGCTACCTAATTTTCACTCTCGAGAATAAAATACAGTCACCTTTATTTTTAATTCCTTATTAGGCATGCCCCTTTACACCCAAGACACCCCCTCTCTCCGGGAGGGCCTGGATCATTATCCACTGCCCCTTCCTGTCTCTTCTAAAGGGCTACATATAGGAATCCCAAAGGGTGGAACAAAAGACCTCCCCCTAGCTCAGCCAAGTGCAGACCTGTTTCAATCACCTGGTAACAATGCATGTGGTGAAACAATCCTCTAATGCAGACCTGCTGGGTGAAGCAAGCTCAGATCTCACTAGGAACACTTTGTGGACATTCACAGCAGTGGGTGGGTGGACATCAAACATTTGGAGATGGAGTCCACTCACTTTGATGGAGAAGCAGGAGAACTTTCTGGCTGTTGAAGTGTCTGGGTGTGGCTTTGTGTTTTCTCTCCTCTGACTACCTGTGGGGCCTCTGTTCCCTCCTCTCTCAGTCCAATCTCTTTTTCTAAACATCAAGGACAACCGCCCTGAGTTCTGCTAGCTGGGCTGGCAAGCAGAGGCATCTGACAGACCCAGAGCACAGCAGGTGTTCTATGGCTGGCACTTCCCTGTCCCATGTCCTCATTCCATGTCCCCAAATGGTCCTATTTGACCATTCTAATTTTCCCACTCTCTCCATATCCTCCTGAGACACTGTACCTTTCAGGTTGATATCCAGGACAGTCTGTCTGGGAATGGCACCCGAGACATCAAGGGAGGCAGCAGTGTGGATGACAACAGAGATGCCCTGGCAGGCTCTCCTCAGGCACTGGGCATCCAGAATGTCTCCCTTCAGCACTGTCACCTTGGCTTTTGTCTGCAGCTCTGAGGAACACAAAGCAGGTCATTGGGAAGCTTTCTGAACAGGTAGGAAGTTTCCAGACACAGTATCAGTGACCTAAGCCTCCAAGGGCAGTCAGAGTGAGGAGATTTTGGGGAGGAGGCCTTTCTACAGAAGAAACAATAAATAATCAACAGTCAGAATGTATCATTTGTAGGACAAGAGGAACCATCTGTGTCTATCCCTCCATTTGTAGAAAATGAATCTGAGCAGTGAAATTTGATTTATGCTTTGCACAAAAAACAGAGTTATGGGAATTCATATGGTGATTTAAAACAACCAGAGAGGTGGTGATAGTTAAATGTAAAAAGGGAGAACTAGGATTTAATTGATAGAGAATGGAGAATCACTTGAAGATTCAGACTGAAGGAGAAACAGAGACAGAGTCCTGTAACAGTGCTCTCAGGTTGCTAATGGACAGGCATGAAGACACAAGAGTAACCTGAGCAAGTAACAGGTTAATCAGATTGTGTCCTCCAGAGATCCAGTGAGGAGGACCCAGAAGAGGGAGACATGAAGATGGAAAATTCATCCCTGCCCCTGACAGGTCTTGATACTTTCTGAGTCTGGGCTGAGCACAAATGAAGAGTGAGCTCAATTACAAAGAGGAAACTGAAGCCCCAGTGAGAGAACTCTGAATGGGCTCCTATGATGGGTTTAGGTGCACATTTCTTATTGGATAGATACAATGTAAATGAAGCCACCTCCAAGGAACTGTATTACATCCAGGGGAAATGGATAGATAGCTTTAGGTTCAACTTACAGGATGATACTAAAATCACAATATCACCCAAATTAGTTCACAAAATTGATGGTGTGGCACATGCAGCCTGTATTTATACCCCACACTGGCTTGAGCTTCATAATTTACACATGACTTTCTCAGTTTGCCATCTCCTTTCCCAGCTATCTCATGAAATTACGATTCTAGTGTCCTTGATATAGGTTGGGGAAATTGCAGAAAGCTCTAGGACACACATCTTTCTAGTAAAGGCTCTATTGTCCCTCTGCCTCAATCTATTTATGCCCACTTCTCTATGCACTCTGTGACCAAGACTCATTTGAAATCAACTCTTTTGAGACATCATGTCAACTAAATTTGAAATGAATGCCAAAGAATAATTTGATAGAAGCAGAAGTAGAAATCCAGAGCTGGAGAAATCCTTCTCAGGACAGATTACAACCTCTCCTGAATGTGTCTACTGTAACCCCACCTCTCCCCTGTCAGGGAACCCCAAGAAGGCCTTAAAGTAGAGGATGATGGGGAAAAGCCTTCTGGGAAGGCAGCAGGTACCAGGATGTGAGTCTCTTCCTGTGTGATTTCTCCTCCACTCTTCTTAGCAGCTGACTTTAGACAGACAGGGTGGGAAGAGTTTCTGGGACAGGGCAGGAGGAGCCCAGATGCAGGACCAAGTAGACTCACACATCTGTTCTTTGGGGGGTCCTGAGATACCAGGAGGTGACATCTTGAGTGCTTTGTGGTAAAGCCACATCTCTCAGCTTGGCCAAGACACCATGGACTTGGCAATTGTTCTTCACTGCCACATCGTAGAGCTGATGCTGTGGTGTGAGCTGCAGTAGGAGATCCAGAGAGAAGCCACCACACTCCAGCCTTTAAAAGGACAGAGGTCACCACCAGACCTCCTGGACCCCTACCCTACTTTGTCTTCTTTTAGCTGCAGGATCTATAGGCAGTCAGTAAACATTGTTGCACCCAAAGTCCAATGTCCCCAAAGACCATCAAGAGACCAATCTGAATAGAAAAGCAATAAGTCTTTTAAACTCACGAGTTCAAACCCAGATCCCTTTTACAACCATCACAGCAGTGGAGTGACAGTGACCTTAAGCAGTATCAGGATAGGATTTTTATAGTGGTTAGGGTGGGTGGTCTAGGGGAATTCCAACTCTGTAGAGTCACAAACTCAGGAGTGGTGCCTACTCCAGGTTGGAGATGCTTGGTTTGAACAGATTGGAGTGTTGCAGCTGCAAGGAAATTGCCATATTCTCTAGCAGTTTATGTCATGCACCTTTATCATTTGCAGACCCACTTTCTCTGACCATTAGACATTCCATTTCTTACCTGCAGGAAACTTGCTCCCTCTGACAGCTATGGTATATAATCTGTCATATCCTTTAGGTTATGGTAGGAAATGTCTGGAACTCGTTTTTTATGTGGCTTTTAATTGTCTTGGTCAAGGGACAGCACATCATCTGATGAGTTTCCCAGGGCCTGCAGCCCCCAGCCTAAACTTCTGGTGGGTTTCCCAGGCCTTGCTGGCCCCTGTCTGGCCCTTCTCTGAGATGGCTGCAACCCTGTCATCCTCCCAAACATCTGTGTTTTCTCCTTGTCTATAGAGTCAGAAGACAAGATTTCCTTTGTTTTGGGATCTCATGGGGGTGGAGAAACAAAGAGTTTCCACCATTAAGATGTCTCTGACCCATTAGAACACCAGAAGGAATCTCTCTTACTGAGAGGAGGGTGATTCAGTTGAGAAAAAATGCCTCCATTTGATGCCCTCCTGTAGGGCATTTTCATCATTAGTGATTCATGTGGAAGGGCACAGCCCATTGTGGGTGGTGCCATCCCTATGTTGTATAAGAAAGCAGGCTGAGCAAGCCATGAGAGCAAACCAGTGAACCCCACCCTGTCATGGCCTCTGCATCAGTTCCTGGGTCCAGGTTCCTGCCCTGTTTAAGTCCCTGTCCTGATTTCCTTTGGATGATGAAGAGTGATATGGAAGCATAAACCAAACAAATATTTTCCTCCCCAAGTTGTTTTTACTCATGGTGCATCTGCACATCAATAGTAATCACTACTAAGAATCTTTAGGTTATTTATTTCTTTGTTTGCTTGTTTGCAACAAGGTGTCTAGGTTATTTTTAAGGAAGTTAAAATAGTAAAAAAATGAGGCAGAAATTTAAGGTTTATGTATTTTAGCATTTTGTTGTATGTAACAAAGGGAAACAACTGAGTATGGAAGGGGAGTGTGACATGTTTTATAAGGGTTTATGAGGATATATATAAAATAGGAAAATGTGTCCAAAGAAGGCAGAGGTAGATTTTTTGGATTTTTGATTTTCTTTTTTCTTTCTTTCTTTTCTTTTTTTTTTTTTTGGTTTGTTTGTTTCTCCAAATACAATGATGGTCCCAAATTACAAAAGGGAGATAAAACCCAGAATGAAGGAAACAGTTGGACTAGTAGTGAATGGAAGTAGAAATCTGCAAAAGGATTTCAGAAAGGCACAGGACTTCTTGTAGGAGGCACAGAGGTCCTCATGCCCACAGATAAGCACTAGGGGAACCTGGAATGTTAGTACACATAGTTGTTCCTTCAAGGGAAGGAATGCATAACCAGTTGTCTGTCCAGAAAGCTGGGAGCAGATGTTCTTTCTAGTCTAGTCAACTTTGCATAGTCTGTGTGTTTGAAAATCAAACTCAGTCCTACCCAGATCCATATCATAGGTTGATTTTCCCAATCTATAGAACCCATATTTATGGAAGGCATCCCATGTATTTTATCAAAGAGATTCCATGTGATCATGTCTGATACTTATTTAGCTTATTTTGTTCCTTAAGGTTTATGTATGTATGCTTTATTGTGCACATGTGGTTGAGTGTCACCAGGAAAATATTTGCAAAATTGTACTGTGCTTGAATGCACAAAAGTTAAACCATTCAGTGTCAGACTCCAGAAACTGAAACCAACACAAGCTCTTTAGAGGTATTGAACTGCCTTCTTGCCTCCCAGGGACTGTTACCTATTAGCATTGGTGCTCAAAGAGACCCCTGAAACTTCTGGGACAGATGCACATGAGATCAAATAGACAATGAACAGATATCAAGGAATATTAGCACCTGAATCATCTTTCATTCTCCATGTTCACATTGGGGAGTTTTCCCTATAAACAAAAAGCATAGGGTTCAGTAATCAACAAAGGGAAGAGCAAAACCAACAGGGGGTTCTTGCATCTGATCTTAATAGAGAACTGTGGCCCATCCCACACCTTTTTGGTGTAGGTTGGCCATCTATATTCTGACATATCCTGGGTCCATAATTGTTTTGGCAAATTTTTTTGTGTTGTTTTGTAATTTTTACCAAATACTTTAGCATTTTATATAATTTACAAATTAAAATGTAATGTCTTTGATTTACTACTGACTTTGAGATTTCAGGAGGTCCTGAAATTCCAAGGGACCTATATGTTAGACCTATATTTTCAAATATGCATTTATATATGTCCCAAGGTATTATAAGATCTCCAAAATTCTGACATTTTTGAATGTATGTTTTGTTATCAGTATCCTTATAATATAACATTACTACATGCTTAAAACATAAACATATTAGTTCTTTTCTAATTCCTTTAGGGGAAAAATGGAATTGTAATAATAATGTTGTTCTGCCTCAAAACTTTTAAAGTTTAAAGCTTAAAATAAAATTTGTTTGGTTCTTATTAGGTTTCTCTCTCTCTCTCTCTCTCTCTCTCTCTCTCTCTCTCTCTCTCTCTCTCTCTGTGTGTGTGTGTGTGTGTGTGCGTGTGTGTTTTACTTTTAAAATTGCTCTACTTCATTAAAAAAAAGTCCAAGGTCTGCTTAAACATCTGTGTGAGTTTACTATGTTCTGTGTATCTTGGTGATTTCTCAGCTGCCAATGTTGCAACCATCTGCCTGGGCTCAGAATTGGCCTCTGGGATTTCTGGCCACTGAATCTAGTGTAATAACAGAGATTCATAAATCATTTTGTTATAAATAATATTAAAGTTCTTTTGAGCTATTCTACTTAACTAAAAAAAAAACAGTTGATGGAGTCGGGCATGGTTAAACATCTGTAAAAAAAATTAACTTAAAACTTGTAATGCTAAATTGGAGCTGTTCTGGGAAACAACACATGGTTCTCCACCATCTGAACTAAATGAAGTGTAGTCAGGAGGCTGGCAGGCATCTTTGTTCAGGTTGGAAAAGAGGGTGGTCATGTGACTTCATTGCCATCTTAATAAAAGGTGACCACATGGAGTGGGCCTACTAAGGAGGCTGGTAGGCATCTATCTTTGCTAGGGTTGGAGAAGAGGGAGGTCATGTGACTTCATTGCCATCTTAACTAAAGGTGACCACATGGAGTGGGCCTACTAAGGAGGCAACAGCAGGTGTCCAAGATATTTTGGATTAGGATGTATTTTTGTTTGATAATGCCTGTCCTGTCCTGAGAATAAGGTTTATGGAAGATAGATGTAAAACATGGCTAATTTAATGAGGGTATTAAAGCAAGGAGGTTAGATATACATTCTTAAATCTGTCTGTGTTGGCCTGAACAGAACTTAGGTCAGGTGCTATAGGATGTTCTGTGTGACAAATGTGTTGCTCTGATTGGTCAATAAATAAAACACTGGTTGGCCAGTGGCTAGACAGGAAGTATAGGCGGGACTAACAGAGATGAGAAAAGAAAGAACAGAAAGGCAGAAGGAGACACAGCCAGCCGCCGCCAGGACAAGCAGCATATGAAGATACCAGTAAGCCACAAGCCACATGGCAAGGTATAGATTTATGGAAATGGATTAATATAAGCTATAAGAACAGTTAGTAAGAAGCCTGCCATGGCCATACAGTTTGTAAGCAATATAAGTCTCTGTGTTTACTTGGTTGAGTCTGAGCAGCTGTGGGACTGGCAGGTGACAAAGATTTGTCCTGACTGTGGGCCAGGCAGGAAAACTCTAGCTACAGTCAGGAGAGACCCTTTGCTAGACTGCTTACATTTTTCTCTTAGTGGCATATCTTGGCAGGGCCCACTGAAATGTACCCACATCACATTTTGTGTTTGAAGACTCTCTGAATGGGTAGGATTTGGATAGAGAGGCAGGAATGGGGTTTTTCAGACCATGCAAGGACAAGTTGGAAGTTCCAACTGACAAGACCTTTGCGACTATTGCTTGTTAAAACTCTGAAGGCTATTACTTTTAACACAACACTACTGGCCCAGTATCATAAGATGCTAATCATTCCTACAAAACAGATAAAATTTAATTTGACAATGGATTCCAGATAAGTGTAGCCCAAGAACTACTCTTTCCAAACCTCTTTGTTGCTCAAGTTGTCTTAAGTGTGTGGACACTGAGGTGTGGTGGTTTGCATGAGAATGGCTGCCATAGGTTCATGTATTTGAATACTTGGTCCCCATTGGTGGAAAGGTTAGGGGTGTGGCCTTTTTGTAGGCAGTGTGTCCCTGGGTGTGGCCTTTGAGGCTTTAAAAGACTTGCATCATTCCCAGTTAGTTCTTTGTCTTGTCTTGTGGGTCAAGACATGAGCTCTCAACTATGGCTATAGTGTCATGCTGCCTGCTGGCTGCCCTGGTATCAGATAAGAGGTTTTATACAGACCCTATCTGACAAAGCCATGGGATGGGTGAGTGGGATCCAAGCAAAAGGGTTAAATCAACTTGGAGAGTATGGAGAAAAAGATGTGTTCATAAGGGCCTCACACTAGGAGCAAGAGTCCTTCATAGGCTACATCCACTGAAGGATGTGAAAATGGAGCAGCTGGGAAATGATTTAAACCCAGTGCTTGCACTTGGCCTGGAGTGGGGGAGAGATACAGAAAAACACAAGGTGCCTCTCCAGCATCTGTAGATACTTCCTTTGAGGATGGGAAAGACATTGGAGGAAACCCCATGACACATATGAAGTCCACCTGGCCCTCAGTCTGCTTCTATCCTGTGTATATGCTCTCTAGTCCCCCTCTACCTCTCCCTCTCTCTATCTCCCTACCAACTTCATCAATTTACCTTTACATTATAATCACTTCCTGCTATGAACTTCACTCTCCCCTAGTCTTAAATAAAAAGAAATTACAACGCTGATTGGAAATGTTCAAAGGAGGCAGGTTCCCACTGCTCAGGTCTCTAGTTTAACAATCTTTTGCTAGTGTTGCACAATATTGCCATGTGGAGACAGTTTAAGACAAAAAGCTTCCAGCAAGGAGAAAACTGATCCTCAATGTCTAAATAGGAGAGCAGCCTGAAGGCCCAGGCCCTGCCCATGGCCATGTTCTCTAGTTCTGGGTCATCCAGAATCCACTTTTTCCAACTATGCAGTGCCTTTGATGCTGTCTCAACTGTGATTGTTCCTGCTGAAGCTCTTCACAGATCCACCTGTTCCTTACTTGGTGACAAGAAAGCCCTCCCCATGCCCAGTCCGTGTTCACCATCCTCCAGGTCACTTACTGGATAATTCCTCCTTGTGTTTTGGAGTGAAGGACCTGAACAAGGCCCTGATCTCATTCACCTCTTTCTCCTGAGCCAACATGCGGATGATCCTCTGGCCCAGAAACCCTCCTGCTCCTGTCACCAGGCAGCTCCACACAGCCATGGCCAACACAGGACACAGATCTCAGTGGCCTCAGGTGTGGTATAATGGCACCCTGGGGAGGGATAGAAAGAGAGGCGCAATGGGTACAGAGTCATGGGGTTCCTACTATGATGACATAGTAGAAAAAGATGTCCTCAAGGTGGTTCTTGAACATTTCTCTCATAATATCACTTCCATGATTCCAAAATGTCTGGGTCTTCTTCAACAAACAAGCAAAAGATCAGTTCTGCAGCAGACACCAGATGTGCAACCTCTAAGTCAGGTCAGCTCTGACACTGAGACACTGTCAGACCTCACATGTCAGGCTGTGCCCCAAGGTTGTCCCTCTCACATGAGATGCCACTTACAAGCCTCAGACTGTCTTACCTGTGCTTCTGAAAAAGTGTGCACACACTGGGGCCCTACAATCCCTCACTGCATATGACTAATTCCTGTTGCTCCTCTTGGACTTCATGGACCAACGCTTACATCAGCTGATGCTGTTTCCTCAAACTAGAAGCCTCTGAGTCCTCATCTGAATAGATCTCAGCTGAACTTCTGCTAAAAACTAAAAAGTTAAAAGATTAAAAAGAGGTCTAGTTCCTGGTCCTCATGCCTTATATACCTTTCTGCTTCCTGCCATTACTTTCTGGGATTAAAGACATGTGTCACCATGCCTGGCTGTTTCCAGTGTGGCTTTGAATTTGCAGAGATCCAGATAGGTCTCTGCCTCAGAAATGCTACAATTAAAAGTGTGTGTGCCACCATTTTCTTGTCTCTATGTGTGTCTAGTGGCTGTTTTGTTATCTGATCCCAGATAAGTTTACTAGGGTGCACAATATATTGGGGCACACAATATAGCCACAAACTTCCTATTAAGGATATTACAAAGGATATGGAGGAAGAAGAGCACAGGCTGAGGAATGACAACGGGGAACAAGGCTTCTACCTTCTTGTTTGATGTGCTAACTCCAAGAATGTCTAACTGTTCAGCTACCCAGGATCTTAGAAGGCTGGGCCTTCTTGCATCAATTGAAAATCAAGACAATGTCCCACATGTCAATCTCATGTTGGCAATTCTTCAGTTGAGGTTTCCTTTTTTCAGATGACTCTAGGTTATGTTGGGTACAAGCAAGGGTAATTAAACATGGCCAAAAGAATATTTGCTCAGTGTGTTAGCTGTAATACTCCTGATTTCTTTCTCAGTCTATTTGTCATTTATATACAAGAGGGTTCTTGATTTATGTGAGTTAATTTGGTATCCTGCTACTTTGCTGAAGTTATCTGTAGGAGTTATCTCGTGGAATTTTTATGATCACCTAAGACTATCTTATTATCTGCAAATAAAGATATTTTGACTTCTTCCTTTTCAAGATGTATTTCCTTCATCTTCATCAGTTGTGTTATTGCTGTAGCCAAGACTTCAAATACTGTATTGGATAGTGATGGAGAGAGTGGACAACCTTGTCTTGTTCCTGATGTTAGTGGAAAAGCTTTGTGTTTCTCTTCATTTAAGTTGATGTTGGCTATCTGTTTGCTGTATATTGTCCTTATTCTGTTGAGTTATGTATGTTCTTTTTATTCCTGACCTTCTCTTCATTAAGTTGATGTTGGCAAATATTCCAGTGCAGGACTGTGGTAGAGGGAGCTAAGGTGCACAAATTTTGGGGAGGCAGAGAAGCCACACAGGGTTACAGCTGTCAGATAGTTCTCCCACCATCCTTAAAGCCTCAAATTGCACTTTTCAAGTGAGCAAATTTGCTGAATTCTGAGGGAAAAATTGAGTGGAAGCCTAGGAATTTGGATCAAACTTAGTAATGCTTCTGCTTGTGAAACAAGAGATCCCCCAGGAGTGTAACCTGAAGCAAGAAGTAGTTGAGAAACTACATTACAGGGAGTGGGATGAGCTGCCAGAAGGGACACTCCTAGAAGAACCTTGGTATAGATGCTGGGTTTTCATTTGATGATAAAGTTCTCCCACCACTATACCTTAAAAAAACTTTGTTTCTTTATTTTACATCCCAGCCACAGTTTCCCCTTCCTCCTCTCCTCCCAATCCTTCCCCATAACCCCTCCCTGTTCCCCCTACCCAATCCACTCCTCCTCCATTTCTGTTTAGGAAAGGGCAGCCATCCCATGAATATCAGCAGAGCATGACATACGGAGCTTCCCTAAGACTCATTACCTCCCCATATATTAAGCCTGAGCAATGAGCAGTAGGGTCCCCAAAGGCAGTAAAAGGGTCAGCTTCCCTCTTGCTGTCCCGCCCTCCAGGTGCTCCTCTCTCCACTTTTCTCTTATACAGTACAGTGGTTAATTTTTCCACCATAGACTCCTGGTGGCCTCTGCTTCTTGATTGTCATCATGATTTTGCAACTCACTCACACTAAGCAGTACCTTCAATTCACATTTACATTTATGTTCAAAGCATTCTGCACCTTCCCTCATCTTCCCTTCTTGTACTAGCTATATGATAAATCCTGTGTCTACTGTACTTGTTTTTCTGTTTATTCAATAAGAATTGCCTACCTGATCAGATACTGTTAACATTGAGGTGAAATGTGTCCCCTCAGCACAGAAACCTGGTGAATGGCACTCAATGTATTTACAAGGACAGTGCAATTAGCTGTGAATAACACATGGAGGTGGTAAAGAGAGAAGCTTTGTGGAGTGGGTGAGTAAGGAGTTGAGAAGATTGCCTTAGCAGAAAACACATCTGTCACTTCTTCTGTTGGTAAATTGATACCTATTGTTTACACATATTGGGAGCCAAATCTGAGAACATGAGTGAGTCCCCCAATTTCAGATTCAAGCATTTATCTCAAGGGCCTTTCAAGAGCCTTTCCTCTGAAAGACTCCAAACTCTCTCACCCCTGTAACGAGAAGAAAGGAGAACAGAAAACAGTTAAAGGTATTCAAGACATGGAGCCCTCCAGAACAGCTAGAAGAACCATTGCCAACCATTGCTTGTCTCATGGTATAAAGATATCCACTGTGGAAATAGCAAATGGGAAGCTCACCCATGTAACTGGAAACCTTCTCACAAGGCAATAACTGTGTAACAAGTATTAGTTACTTTGTATTGCTGTTGCAAGACATCACAGCCAGAGCAACTCATAAAAGACAGCATTAAATTGGACTCACGTTTTTGTTTCCTGGGGTTGGAGATCAGGATGGCAGCAGGCACAGCTGAGAGCTCCCTTCTTGATCCGGAAGCACGAAGCAGAGTGCGCACTAGGAGTAGCAGCTGTTCAAAGTCCACCTCAGAGACACCTCCTTCAACAAGGCCATATATCCTAATGCTTTCCTCACATTTCCACCAAAGGGGACCAAGGATTCAAGCATGTGATTCTATGAGGTCATTCTCATCCAAAGGCCACCAATGCTGTCAAGCTCCAGCAAGACTGTTTCAGCAGGGCCTCCCTGGTCATTTCTGTCAGTGTTTTAAGAACCTTATTTGAGATTACATTTGCTTTCTCTCCTACTTGGGCTACTCTAGTCATTTCTGATGGGTAGTGAAAGGCCCTGGTTTGATGATTTTTTTTCCTTGTCTATATGCCACTTCTCCCTGTCTGCTACTTTTTATTTGTAATGTTATTTTGCTAGCTATATATTTAATAAAAAGCCACTGATTCAATACTGAAAGGATAAGTATAATAGACCATTTTTCTATACGGCACACAATTCATGCAATTTTCAAAATCCAGTATATGCTGTTTCTATTTTTGAAGATGTTATTATAATAAAAAGGAAAAGGTGAAAATAAAAGTTAAAGAAAAGAGTGTATCTGGCCATTGCCACTGTGAGGCTGAGTTCAGAACTTGACAAGTGAGCTGGGGATGTGATGGGATGAGTGGAACTTCACCCCATGGAGACCTGGCCTCTCACTCTCAGTGGGTAGAAAAACAGTGGGAGTAAATGCCTTTTGCATTCAAAACTTCACTAAAGGGTTAACATTTAAAGGTTTTGGGCTCTTTTTTTTTTTTTTGCTTTTTTTTCCGTGCTTTCTCCTAATAACAAACAGAGTTCACTGTTCATGTTTATTTTGGAGTTCCTTTGTGTTAGCTGGCACTAACTCAATGTCACCTCTTGTAAAACTCAGACTTTTGTTCGAGAAAATCAGTGTGTGAGAAAAACATTTAATGAAATCTATGCAACAATTAAGTGTGCATACCTAATTGCAAAACTCTTATACTTTAACAGCTTTCTGGGCAGATAATCTTAATTTCTTATGTGATGTCACACATGCAATTTAGTTTCAATTCTTTTTAAAACTATTTTATTGATTCTTTGAAATTTGATACCTAATATTTTGATCATATTTACGTCAAATCCCTCCCCTTAACTTTGCCCAGATTCATCCCCACTCAACACATCAATGGGTGGAATTAGAAAAAAAGTCATCCTGAGTGAGGTAACACAGACCCCAATAGTCAAATATGGCATGTATTTGTTTACACCTTAGCAGCTAAGTCTTTGATAAGCAGGCTATGATCTATTTAACCACAGAGGTTAGGTATAGATAAGGAACTAGGGGTGAGAGAGAAGGAATCCCCTGAGAAGGGGAAATAGAACAGATAGTTGTGGATGAATGGGGAGGGATGGGAAAGGGAGCATCAAATGGGGAGGAGAGGAAAGAACAGGCAAGTGAGAGAATACTGGGAGGGATGGCTAAAACTAAGTGCCATTTGAAAGTTCGTATGGAAACCTAATACAGTGGAAACTTCTTAAAATACAACTTGTATAAAACATCTCTAAATTGGAATCACCAATAACGGGGAGACAAAGCCCCAACTAGACATCTGTTACCACGAAATGAATGTTGAGTGCTGGAATGGATTACATCTAATCTAATTTGGTTGTTGGCCAAAGGGACCCCATCAGAACCCCTAGTTAACCCAGGCTATTGCCAAGGCTGTTGGTTGCTCTCCACAAACTGATGGTAAGGTCTTACTGTTGAACAGCACTGTCAGACCTGACATGTCAGGCTGTGCCCCCAGGTTGTCCCTCTCACATGAGATGCCACTTCCAAGCCCCAGACTGTCTTACCTGTGCTTCTGAGAAAGCGTGCACACACCGGGGCCCTACAACTCCACACTGCATATGGTTACTTACTGCAGATCCTCTTGGACTTCATGGACCAAAGCTTACATCCATTCGCTTCTGTAGCACGAATCTTAAAAGATCTTATAAATGAAAACAAACCCAGAGCCAGGTATTGGGGTGAAAGCTGAATGATCAGAGAAACAGAACAAGCCACAGCTACCCTCGCCTTGCCAACATCTCAGCTGACCCTGTTTCCTCAAACTAGAAGCCTCTGAGTCCTCATCTGAATGGATCTCAGCTGAACTGTTGCTAAAAGCTAAAAGTTTAAAAAATTAAAAAGAGCTCTAGTTTCTGGTCCTCATGCCTTATATACCTTTCTGCTTCCTGCCATCACTTCGTGGGATTAAAGGTGTGTTGTGGGAGTCCACAACTGACTCAGTTTCCCAGTTTGAATCTGAAGTCTATTCTGAGACAATGGAGTTCAGGCTTGTTTGCTTCAAGGCTGTGAGAAAGTTCTGATTAGCCCACAGAGTTTTATTAAAGGGCTGTGAGAACGTCCTGATTAGCACACAAGAAGGAATACACTAGCTAGCTAGATGCAGGCTGCTGATGCCAGCCAGAGGTATATTGAGATAGAAAAAGAAACTGTCTGGTCCTTGACTCAAGCCAGGATAGATAGTGGCTGAATGCCTATGCTGTGTTGTTCTACCTCTGTCCTTCAAAACTGTATATAAGCTGGCTGTGAAATAAACTCAGGTCTGTCCTGCATTGACCGGCAGACCTCCCAACTCTTTTCTGTCTTCTTCAATGTCTCTTCAATCCATATGTCTCTATCCAGCCACCCAGCTGACTATCGACAGGCTCTGACAGCTTGTGTCACCATGCCTGGCTGTTTGCAGTGTGGCTCTGTGAGTGGAACTCACAGAGATCCAGATAGATCTCTGCCTCCGGAATGCTAGGATTAAATGTGTGTGTGCTGTCATTTTCTGTCATCCATGTCTGTCTAGTGGCTGTTTTGTTATCTGACCCCAGAAAAGTTTATTAGGGTGCGCAATATATTGAAGGGACACCATATCACCACAAGCTTCCAATGAAGGATACTACAAAGGATACGGAGGAAGCAGAGCACAGGCTGAGGAATGATAACAGGGAATAAGGCTTCTACCTTCTTGTTTGATGTACTAACCTCCAAGAATGTCTAACTGTTCAGCTACCCAGGATCTTAGGAGGCTGGGCCTTCCTGCATCAAGACAATACCCCTCAGGTCAACCTGATGTAGGCAATCTTCAGTTGAGGTTTCCTCTTTTCAGATGACTCTAGGTTATGTTGTGAACAAGCAAGGGTAATTAAACATGGCCAAAAGGGTATTTGCTCAATGTGTTAGCTGTAATATTTCTTGTCATTGTTCTTATAAACTTTTCTTTGCCCCAATACTTTGAGCAGCTCACAGTTAACTGCAGAGCATGTATATGCTCATCTGAAAAACACGGCAATATTTATTGTAATAAGCAGATTCTGATCATGTGTTTGTTGGTTTGTTTGTTTAGACTGACATCAGTAGGTGAGAAAATCACCTTATGATAGAAACTCTCTAAGGCTTGTCCAGTGTACAGCCCATAGACCCATGTGGCCAAGGAGGTCTATAAATTCAGCCAACAGAAAGTTGTGAATTTAATTTGGACATTACGAAAAGTTCATTCCACTTTTTGACTCCATTATGGGGTGACCATGAACTTTGTAGGTGACCAAGTCTGGTTGCAGTTTCCAAAGTATGGACATATCTGCATGGTAGGGGCTCAAAGCCTTTCTGGTGGTTAAGGTCCATACAAAGCCCATTGTAGGTCCCACATGGGGCTATTTTTGGAGAGCCTTTCTCTATAACCACAACAGCATTTACTCTAGATGTTAGTAAATTGCAAAAACTCTGGGTTTGGTTTCCCGGGTTTGGGCACCAAAATGTTAGTAAATTGATGGCTGAAACTGCAAGGAGACAGTTCAGCCCTGGAGGGCAAGGTATCCCAGACACCTAGAGCTACTCAGAACAAGAGCTCTGCCCTGAAGGTGTCCTGGACACCTGGAGCTGTTTAGCATAGTTCTGATGTCTGCGACTGCAAAGAAACAGCCCAACCTTGGAAAGGAAATTTTTCTGACTTCTTGGGAGAGTCAGGCCTGGAACTACTTCAGCAAGGAAGGGTATCCTGACTCTTCAGGAAAGTCAGGGATATACCTGGTGTGGTGGCGGATATTCTCCCAGCAGGACACAGCAATCCTGCTCCTCTCCTGGAGAGCCACAATCTCTGGCTCAGTGTTACCAGCTCTCTCTTGCTCAGTCCTGTATGGGACGTCTTCCCAAGGTTCTTCTGTTCAGCGCCCCCTTGCTCAATCTACTATGGGATGTCCCAGCAAGGTTCTTCTATCATCAGTGAATGAAGATCTTCACCCAAAACTCTTTAGAGAAAGAGGATTATTTGGGAAGGAGGAGTCCAGGAGAGTAGCTGCCTCTAACCAGGGTGGAGAGAACAGCTCACAACTGATCAGACAGGGCAGTTTATATAGGATGTCTAGGGGGCAGCATCAACTGTGATTGGTTAGTTGTGTTTTTGTTGTTGTTGTTGTTTGTTTGTTTGTTTTTTGTTTTTTTTTTCTGCCCAGGGATTGGACAGTTTTGTGGGAAAGGGGTAGAGATGGCCCTGATTTCAGGGCCAAACTGTATTTCTTTCACTGGCCTTTCTTGTCTTTTTGACACTACCTCTAAGGCCAGAGCATATTTCTTTCACTGACTCTGATTCTAGGGGCCAAGAGTGCTATTTTGGTACTAGTTTCAGAGTCGGGGCATATTTCCTGGGTTCTGGGTTTGGGGATAAAGTGTTAATTTCTCTGGCTCAGGTCTCAAACATAGGTTGTGTTTCTTTCCCTGGGCCTGGGCCTTTGGGCCAGGATTCTGCTGTCCTGCTCTGTGATTGGTTGATTTCACAAGTCAGCTGGACAGGGGCGGAGATGGCTCTGATCTGAGCTAAACTGTGTTTCGCTCACTGGCCTTATCTGAGCCATTCTTCCCTAATTCTGGGCTCCAGGTCAGGGTGGGTTTCTCTTTTTTCTTTTTTCTTTTTCCACCATTATTTAAGACCTTTATTAACAGGTGCTTGCAGTTTGTTGACTTTTTTTTTTTTTGAAAAAATCAAGTTATAAACTTGTATTACAAATTAAAAATGAAGTTCTTAAAAATCTCAACTTGACCAGATATGAAACAATTTAAAAACCATTAAAGGTTTATTGAGAAAAACTAGACCTTTAAAAAACACACACACACATTTGTTATTATCAAAATGAGACATCTTTAGGTAAAATAATAAAAACCCCATGCTGCATAGATAATGCAGATAGTTCTAGTGTATCTGGTCAACGGGCAAAAAGCAAGCACTTAAGGTCTTCAGCTCCAATCTTTGTTCATTTCTTATTGCTGGAATTTCATGTCATTTCTTCATTTTGGATGACCAAACCGGATGATGGTAGAGATGGTAAACCGGCATTTACTCAGCCCCGCCCTGCTCAGCCTTGGGAGCGGATGAATTCTCAGCTGGTGGATCGGCTGCTTTTGTCTCTTTGCCGTCTTGTGGTTTAGGGTTCTCTGGGCGTCTGTGCCAGTAATTGAAGTTGAGGCGTACCGACGTTGAGGTAGCTGCTGACCTTGGGTCTCTTCTCCTTGATTTTCCTTGTCCTCTTCATTGCCATCCTCTCTAGGCTGTCTTTGGCGAGGAGGGCCCCTGCGGAATCGTGGTCTGTAACCCCGATACATATTCTGTCTCACTGGTCTACCTTGCTCTCCTGCACCCTGGTTGTCAGCACCCTCCATCACTTCTCCTTGCATAGGAGGGTTGGAATACTGTGGTCGACACCCATAGGGTCTCCTCAAGTAGTAAGGTGGGAACCTTCAGGAGCACTTCCCGACCACTCGTTCTTTTCCCCACTCTCACTATTCTGGTAATTTTGGGGGTAATTGTGTGGAGGACCCCTACGACATGGATAGCGTCTATAATGGTTACGGTCTGCTGCGAATTTACCGCCTTTGGAACTCCACCAGGTCCTGTACCATTTGCTGCCTCCGCACCCTTTTCTCCTTCAACAACATAGAAGAAGGAGAAGAATGCCAACTCAAAGGCACAGAAAATATATTCAACAAGGTCATAGAAGAAAACTTTCCCAACATAAAGAAGGAAATGCCTATGAAGATACAAGAAGCCTATAGAACACCAAACAGACAAGATCCCCCAAAAAAGTCCCCTCGCCACATAATAATTAAACAACTAAACATACAGAATAAAGAAAGAATATTAAGAGAAGCAAAGGAAAAAGACCAAGTGACTTATAAAGGCAAACCCATCAGAGTAACACCCGATTTCTCAATGGAGACTTCAAAATCCAGAAGGACCTGGACAGATGTAATGCAGACACTAAAAGACCATGGATGCCAGCCCAGACTAATATACCCAGCAAAACTTTCAATCATCATAGACGGAGTGAACAAGACAAAGCCAGATTTAAACAATACTTATCCATAAACACAGACTTACAGAAAGCACTAGAAGGAAAATTCCAACCGAAGGAAGTCAGATACACCCTCGAAAACACAGGCAATAGATAAAGCCACAGCAGTAAACCCCAAAGAAGAGAAGTACACACACACACTACCAACAAAAAAATAACAGGAATTAACAATGACAGGTCACTAATATCCTTTAATATCAATGGACTTAATTCACCTATAAAAAGACATAACCTTACAGAATGGATACGAAAGCAGGACCCATCTTTCTGCTGCATACAAGAAAAACATCTCAAATTCAAAGATAGACACTACCTAAGAATAAAAGGCTGGGAAAAGACTTTCCAATCAAACAGTCTTAAGAAACAAGCAGGTGTAGCCATCCTGATATCCAACAAAATAGACTTCAAACTAAAATCAATCAAAAGAGATCAAGAAGGGCATTACATACTCATCACAGGAAAGATCCACCAAGATGAAGTTTCAATTCTGAACATTTATGGCCCAAATACAAGGGCACCCACATATGTAAAAGAAACATTACTAAAGCTTAAACCACATATAAAACGCCACACATTAATAGTGGGAGACCTCAACATCCCACTTTCACCACTGGACAAATCTCCCAAATCGAAACTTAACAAAGAAATAAAGGACTTAACTGATGTCATGACTCAAATGGACTTAATCGATATCTACAGAACATTCCATCCTAACAAAAAAAGAATATACCTTCTTCTCAGCACCCCATGGAACTTTCTCTAAAATCCACCACATAGTTGGCCACAAAGCAAATCTCAACAGATACAAAACAACTGGAATAACCTCTAGTGTCTATCAGACCACCATGGTTTAAAGTTAGATTTCAACAACAACAAACACTACAGAAAACCTACAATCTCATGGAAACTGAATAATGCTCAACTGAATCACCAATGGGTTAAGAAAGAAATAAAGAAAGAAATTAAAGACTTCCTAGAGATCAACGAAAAATGAAGACACCACATACCCAAACTTATGGGACACTATGAAAGCAGTGCTAAGAGGGAAATTCATAGCACTAAATGTCTACATAAAGAAGTTGGAGAAATCTCACACTAGTGACTTAATAGCACACCTGAAAGCTCTAGAACAAGAAGAAGCAACATCTCCCAGGAAGAATAGATGCCAGGAAATAATCAAAGTGAGAGCTGAAATCAATAAAATAGAAACAAAGAGAACAATACAAAAAAATTAATGAAACAAAGAGTTGGTTCTTTGAGAAAATCAGCAAGATAAACAAGCCCTCATCCAAACTAAACAAAAGAAACAGAGAGAGAATCCAAATCAACAAAATCAAAAATGAAAAGGGGGACATAACAACAGACATTGAGGAAATCCAGAGCATCATCAGGTCATACTTTAAAAACCTGTACTCCACAAAACTGGAAAATCTAAAAGAAATGGATAATTTTCTGGATAGGTACCACATACCTAAGTTAAATCAAGACAAGATAAACTATTTAAATAGTCCAATAACCCCTAAGGAAATAGAAACAGTCATTAAAAGTCTCCCAACCAAAAAAAGCCCAGGACAGATGGTTTCAGCGCAGAATTCTACCAGATCTTCAAAGAAGAGTTAATACCAATACTCTCTAAATTGTTCCACACAATAGAAACAAAAGGAACATTACCAAACTTCTTCTATTAGTCTACAATTACCTTGATTCCTAAACCAAACAAGAATACAACAAAGAAAGAGAACTACAGACCGATCTCCCTCATGAACACTGATGCAAAAATAATAAAATACTTGCAAACAGACTCCAAGAACACATCAAAACAATTATCCACCATGATCAAGTAGGCTTCATCCCAGAGATACAAGACTGGTTCAACATACAAAAGCCCGTCAATGTAATACACCATATAAACACACTCAAAGAAAAAAAAACCACATGATCATCTCACTAGATGCAGAAAAGGCATTTGACAAAATCCAACACCCCTTCATGATAAAAGTCTTGGAGCAATCAGGAATACAGGGAACATACCTAAACATAATAAAGGCAATTTACAGCAAGCCAACAGCCAACATCAAATTAAATGGAGAGAAACTCAAAGCAATTCCACTAAAATCAGGAACGAGGCAAGGCTGCCCACTCTCCCCATACTTATTCAATATAGTACTTGAAGTTCTAGCCAGGGCAATAAGACAACATAAGGAGATTAAGGGGATACAAATTGGAAAGGAAGAAGTCAAGCTTTCCCTATTTGCAGATGACATGATAGTATACTTGAGTGACCCCAAAGATTCCACCAAGGAACACATACAGCTTATAAACACCTTCAGGAACATAGCAGGATACAAGATCAACTCAAAAAAATCAGTAGCCCTCCTATATACAATTGACAAAAAAGCTGAGAAGGAAATCAGAGATACATCACCCTTTACGATAGCCACAAATGATGTAAAATACCTTGGGGTAACACTAACAAAGCACGTGAAGGACCTATATGACAAGAACTTTAAGTCCCTGAAAAAAGAAATTGAAGAAGATGTCAGAAAATGAAAAGATCTCCCATGCTCATGGAAAGGCAGGGCTAACATAGTAAAAATGACAATTTTACCAAAAGCAATCTACAGATTCAATGCAATCCCCATCAAAATACCAACATAATTCTTCACAGACCTGGAAAGAATAATACTCAACTACATATGGAAAAACAAAAACCCCAGGATAGCCAAAAGAATCCTGTACAATAAAACAACCTCTGGAGGCATCACGATCCTGGACTTCAAGCTCTACTATAGAGCTACACTAATAAAAACAGCTTGGTATTGGCATAAAAACTGACATGTGGACCAATGGAATCGAATTGAAGACCCTGAAATTAACCCGCACACCCATGAACATATAATTTTTGACAAAGAATCCAAAAGTTTACAATGGGGAAAAAAAAGCATCTTCAACAAATGGTGCTGGCATAACTGGATATCAACATGTAGAAGGCTGCAAATAGATCCATATCTGTCACCATGCACAAAACTTAATGTCAAGTGGATCAAGGACCTCAACAAAAATCCAGCTACTCTGAATCTGCTAGAAGAGAAAGTAGGAAGCAGTCTTGAACGCATTGGCATAGGAGATCACTTCCTAAATATAACACCAGTAGCACAGACACTGAGAGAAACAATCAATCAATGGGATCTCTTGAAACTGAGAAGCTTTTGTAGAGCAAAGGATACGGTCAACAAGGCAAAGCGACAGCCTACAGAATGGGAAAAGATCTTCACCAACCCCACATCTGACAGAGGAATGATATCCATAATATATAAGGATCTCAAGAAATTAGACATCAAAATGCCCAACACTCCAATTAAGAAATGGGCTTTAGAACTAAACAGAGAATTCTCAACAGAGGAAACTCAAATGGCTGAAAGACATTTAAGGAATTGCTCAACATCCCTAATCATCAGGGAAATGCAAATCAAAACAACTCTGAGATACCACCTTATGCCTGTCAGAATGGCTAAGATAAAAAACACTGAAGACAGCTTATGCTGGAGAGGATGTGGAGCTAGGGGAACTCTCCGGCACTGCTGGTAGGAATGCAAGCTTGTACAACCACTTTGGAAATCAATATAGCGCTTTCTTAGAAAATTGGGAATCAGTCTCCCCCAAGATCCAGCTATACCACTCTTGGGCTTATACCCAAGGAATGCTCAATCATACCACAAGAGCACTTGCTCAGCTATGTTCATATCAGCATTGTTTGTAATAGTCAAAACCTGGAAACAACCTAGATGCCCTTCAACTGAAGAACGGATAAATAAATGTGGTACATATGCACAATGGAATACTACTCAGCAGAGAAAAACAATGACATCATGAGGGTTGCAGGCAAATGGATGGATCTGGAAAATTCATCCTGAGTGAGGTAACCCAGACTCAGAAAGACAAACTTGGTATGTACTCACTCATAGGAGGATACTAGATGTGGAACAAGGATGACTGGACTGCTACTCACATCACCAGGGAGGCTACCTGGAAAACAGGACCCCAAGAAAGACATGGGGATCCCCCAATGACAGAGAAATGGATGAGATCTACATGAATAGCCTGGACATGAGTGGGAGTAATGAAGGGTGAGTGTTGAGGAAAAGAGAGCTTGGGGGAGCGGGAGATCCCAGCTGGATCAAGAACAGAGAGGGAGAACAAGGAATAGGAGACCATGGTAAATGAAGACCACATGAGAATAGGAAGAAGCAAAGTGATAGAGAGACCCACAAAAATCCACAAAGATACCCCACAATAGACTGCTGGCAATGGTCAAGAGACAGCTCGAACTGACCTACTCTGGTGATGGGATGGCCAAACACCCTAATTGTCGTGCTAGAAACCCCATCCAAGGACTGAGGGATCTGGATGCAGAGATCCATGGCTAGACCCTGGGTGGAGCTCTGGGAGTCTAATTAGCGAGAAAGAGGAGGGTTTATATGAGCGAGAATTGTTGAAACCAAGGTTGGATAAAGCATAGGGACAAATAGTCAAACAAATGGAAACACATGAACTATGAACCAACGGCTGAGGGGCCCCCAACTGGATCAGGCCCTCTGAATGGGTGAGACAGTTGATTGGCTTGATCTGTTTGGGAGGCATCCAGGCAGTGGGACCAGGTCCTGTGCTCAGTGCATGAGTTGGCTGTTTGAAACCTGGGGCTTATGCAGGGAAGCTTGGCTCAGCCTGGGAGGAAGGGACTGGACCTGCCTGGACTGAGTCTTCTAGGTTGATCTCAGTCCTTGGGGGAGGCTTTGCCCTGGAGGAGGTGGGAATGGAGGGGTGCGCTGGGGGGAAGGGGAAAGGGGCAGGAGTGGGGAGAACAAGGGAATCTGTGGCTGATATGTAGAACTGAATGGTATTGTAAAATAAAATAAAATTAAAAAAAAAAAAACATCTGGTCCTGCTATACCACTTTTGGGCATATACCCAAGGAATGCTCAATCTTACCACAAAGACACATGCTCAACTATGTTCATATCAGCATTATTTGTAATAGCAAGAACATGGAAACAACCTAAATGCCCCTCAACTGAAGAATGGATAAAGAAAACGTGGCACATTTACACAAGGGAGTACTACTCAGCAGTAAAATACAAAACAAAACAATGATATCATGAAATTTGCAGGCAAATGGATGGAACTAGAAAATATCATCTTGAGTGAGGTAACTCAGACTCAGAAGGACAAACACAGTGTGTACTCACTCATAAGTGGATACTAGATGTGAGGGAAGGGATGGTCAGACTGCAACCCATAGCTCCAGAGGGCTAGCTATCAGGGAAAGATCATAGGAGGGACACATGGATGATTCTGTGAAGGAGAAGTGGATGGGATCTACATGAGCAGACTGGGTGTGTGGTGGGGTGGCAGAGGGCGAGGAGTAGGGGATAGAACATAGGGAAATGGGAGGGTCAAGCTGGAACAGGGACAGAGTGGGAGGGCAGGGAGGGAGATACTATGATAGATGAGGACATCATGGAAATAGGAAGAGGCAGAGTGCTGGGGAGGCTCTCAGGAATCTACAAATATGACCCCACCTTGGTCTGCCAGCTGTGGTCTAGAGAGTGTCTGGACTGGTCTACACTGGTGACCCATCTAGTGAATAACCTAGCTGTCATCATAGAGTCTTTGTCCAGTGACTGATGGAGGCAGATGCAGAGATCCATGGCCAGGCACCAGGCTAAGCTCCTGGAATCCAATTAAAGAGAGCAAGGAGGGATTCTGCAGGTGTGGGATATCGAGATCATGATGGGAGGACGTGCAGAGATGACCAGCCACATTAGTGGAAGCTGAAGAACTGTGGACTGGTGGCTGTGGAGCCCCCATGGGACTGGACTAGGACCTCTGGATATGGAAGATGGTTGTTTGGCTCGAACTATTTTGGGGGCACCTGGGCAGGGGAGATGGGATCCTTTCCTGGTACATGGGCAGGCTTCTGGGAATCCAGTGCCTGTGGTGTGACAACTTATTCACCCTTGGTGCAGTGGGAAGAGGTTTGGACCTGCCTAGGCTCAGTGTTCCAGGCTGCTGACTCCCCACGGGAGAACTTGATTTGGGGGATGTGGGGATGCAGGGTGGCTAGGAGAGAGGGCTAGGGAGTGGGAGGAATAAGGAGTAAGCTATTCCCATAATTCTCAGGATTCCCTGTCTGTTTTCATGTCCATTTTTCAGCTATAATTTTACTAATTTAGATATTCTCTCTCTATAGTTAATTTGTAATAAGGTTTATTGCTTTTTTCAAAGTATCAAGTCTTTGTTTCATTGATATCTTCTCTATGGTGATATTTCATTTGTACTGAAATGTGATTTTTATTTGTATTTTAATAAATAAAGTTGCCTGGGGGTCAGAGCTAATAGCAAGCCATAGCAGAAGCCGGGTAGTGGTGGTGCACACCTTTAATCCCGATCACATGACAGACAGATCTCTGTGTGTTCAAGGATACAGCCAGCATGGAGACACATGCCTTTAATCTCAATACCAACCATAGAAGACCTGGAGGTCTGTATAGACAGGCAGTGACAAGGAGGTCATGTGGTTGGGTTTACAACCAATGGGAAGGCAGAACAGAAAGTCAATAAGAAGACAGATACACAGGAAATAGGTTTTGTTCTGAGAGGAAGGACAACAGCGGCAGCAAAGGGTAAGAAAGGCGTTTTAAGTCTCAGCTCTCAGCTACTGCTCTGACCTCTAGAGCTTTTAACTCTGCATTTGGCTCTGTGTTTTTTGTTTAATAAGACTGTTCATCTACAGAGGTGAGATGTGTGGGTGGTATGTGGAGTGAGTAGAAAATTTCTTAATAAAGAAAAATGAAAAAAAAATCCGGTCCTAAGCTCTTTTTGGGTTAAGAGACTTTCAATGATTGTTTCTATTTCAACAGGGGTTATAGGTCTGTTTATTTGCTTATCTGATGTTGAATTAATTTTGATAAGTGGCATGTATGGATAAAATTATCTATTTGGGTTTTTTGTTTGTTTGTTTGTTTGTTTGTTTAGAATTTCAATTTCGTGTCGTGCAAGTTTTTAAGCTATTCCCATAATTCTCAGGATTCCCTGTCTGTTTTCAAGTCCACTTTTCAGCTATAATTTTACTAATTAGGTATTCACTCTCTACCTTATAGTTAACTTGTAATAAGGTTTATTGCTTTTTTCAAAGTACCAAGTCTTTGTTTCATTGATTCTTGTATTTTTTGTTTCTCTTTTATTTATTTCAGCCCTTAGTTTGATTATTTCTTACTGTCTACTCCTTTTCGGTCTACTTCTTCTTTTTGCCTTAGAGCTTTCAGGGGTGCTATTAAGTTAGTAGTATGAGATCTCTTTTTTTGATGTAGGCAGTTAGTGCTGTGAACTTACTTCTTAGAATAGTTTCATTGTGTCCCTTAAGTTTGAGTATGTTGTGTTTCATTTCATTCAATTCTAACAAATTTTTAATTTCTTTCTTGATTTCTATCTTGACCCATTTTTTTATTCAGTAAAGAGTTGTTCAGTTTCCATGAGTTTGTAAGCTTTCTGTTGTTGTTGGGATCCAGTTTTACTATGTTGTGGTCAGAGAAGATGCAGGGTGTTATTTCAAAAAACTTTTTTTTATCTGTTGAGACTTGCTTTTTCATAGTGTGTGATCAATTTTGGAGGAAGTTCTATGAGGTGCTGAGAAGAAGGTACATTTTTTTGTGTGTGTTTGGATGAAATGTTCTGTAAATATCTGTTAGGTCTACTTGGTTTATAACATCAGTTACAGAGAATTTCTCTGTTTAATTTTTGTCTAGATGATTTGTCTGTTGGCCACAGTGGGTTATGGGTTATTGAAGTCTCCCACTATCAATGTGTGAGGGACAATATGTGATTTAAGCTGTAGTAGTTTTTCTTTTGAACTTTGTTGCCCATGTGCTTATATGTTAACAACTGAAATATCCTTTTCCTTTGATGAATATGTAGTGTCCTTCCTTATATCTTCTGACTAGTTTTAGTTTCAAGTCTATTTTTTCAGCTATTAAAATGGCTACATCAACTTAGTTCTATTTTCTTGGAATATTTTTTTCATGTTTTTATCCTGAAGTGGTCTATTCTTTATGTTGAGGTGTGTTTCTTGAGTCAGCAGAACAATGGATCTTGTTTTTACATCCATTCTGTTAGTCTGAATATCTTGATTATGAGATATCAATTAGCAGTGTTTGTTGATTCCTATTATTTTGTTGTTGTTGTTGTTGGTGGTGGTGGTGGTGGTGGTGGTGGTGGTGGTGGACTATATGTGGTTCCTCTCTTTTGATTTACTGGTCTTGGATTATTTATCCCTTGGGTTTTTATGGTTTAACTCTTTAGGTAGTACTTTTCCTTCTAGCACATTCTGCAGGGCTGGCTTTGTAGCAGATATTAGTTAAATATGGTTTTATCATGGAGTATCTTGCTTTCTTCATCTATGGTGATTGAAAGCTTTGCTGGGTATGATAGTGTGGTGTAGGGAGCCGCTATTCAAAGATGGCGCTGGCTTCCTGGTAGCCTAGCTGTAAACAACTCCATATTTGGCTATGATGCATGAGTATGGTAATTGGCCTTATGTCCTCGGCCTATCCCGTGGCTCCCCGTGCTAGCATTCTGGCGGGACCCAATCACAGTACGGCACGTTTGCCTGATTCCCTTTATAAGCAGCAGCAGTTTAGTCCTCGCCGCCCCTCACCTCCTGCTCTCCCTTAACCAAGAGGCGCTCCAATAAAGTGTGTTCTGAGATGGATCCTCACATGGTGGTCGTTCTTCCTCGCTGGCCGAGGAGCGCGCCGCAGTGTGGGCTGGCATGTATGGTATTAGAGAATGAAGTACATCTCTCTGGGTTCATCTGGCTTTTGGAGTCCCATTGACAAGTCAGGTGTCATTCTGATAGACATGCTTTTATATGTTACTTGGTCTTTTCCCTTTGCAGCTTTTAATATTCCTCATTTGTTCTTTGTGTTTGGTGTTTTGATTGCTATGTGCCATGGGACTTCTTTTTCTGGTCCAGTCTATTTGGTTTTTTATATGCTTCTTGTATTTTGAAAGCAGTGTCATACTTTAGGTTATGAAACTTTCTTCTATGACTTTGTTGAAAATATTTTCCATGCCTTTGACCTGGATTCTTCTCTTTCATCTATTCCTATTATTCTTAGATTTATTATTTCTATAGTGTCTTCAATTTCCTAGGTATTTTGTGTCAGGACATTTTTAGATTTAACATTTTCTTTGACCAAGATATCAAGTTTTTCTATAATGTCTTCAATTCTGAAATTCTCCCTTCCATCTCTTCTATTCTGTTAGTGGGGCATACCTCTGAGGTTCCTGTTTGAGTTACAAAATTTTTCCTTTCCATATTTCTTTCAGTTTGGATTTGTGTTTTCTTCCATTTATTTTTCTTTTTAAAAGTTGATTCTATTTCCATTTGCAGGTCTTGAACTGTTTTGCTCACTTCCTTCCACTGTTTTTTTTTTTTTCATAGATTTCTTTAAGGAATTTATTCATTTCCTCTTTAAAGACTCCTATCATATTCATAAAGGATATTTTCAGGTCTTTTCCTTATGCTTCAGCTACGTCCCAAAATTGGGGTTGCTGTGATCTAGTAGAGACATTTTGTCCTGGCTGTTATAGATTGTGTTAATACACTGGTGTCAAGGTATTCTGGTTTGTGACAATTGTAATTCTAGGGGCTCATATCTGGTCTTGTCTTTGTTGGTTGTATTTTGTTGCTCCATTTCTGTTGTCCTCTCTGGTTTTTAGTAGAGTGTGGTTTCTGTGTGTTGCCTGTTAAAAATTATTTTGGGATCCTGGTAGGTGTGGCCACTAGAGATTCCCTATTAAATATGTTTCTAAGTATTGAGAACTGACACTTAGAAATGGGAGTGGGCTATGAATAGAATGCTGAGGCTGTCCACAGGATGTAGGAAATCAGGATCTTCCATCAGGATCTGTTTAGTGCTTTGAGAGTAGGAGCAGAGCATAAAGAGAGGCCAATATGGTTAGCCTGCTGAAGAACTGGGGATTAAACTGGGAGACTGGATCTGGAGGAGAGGATGGAAAGTGAAACATGAATATTGTCTACCTGCTTTGATATCCTAATGATTCTCTGGCAGGGCCTGGCTTGGCTGGCTGGATCCCAGGAAATACCAATGGTGCTGGGGACTGAGATAAAGCAGTGAGTTGGGGGAACAACATTTGGAGGGGTAGATCTGTGTGATGGACTGGAGATGAGGGCAAAGAGGATGATGAGACTGCAAGGTCGTGTGCTCTAGAGATGGGGGTGAGACTTGGAGGATTCAATTTGTAGGAGAGGAGGGAGTGGTAAAGATCTTTAGTTAGTCTTCCTGCATGCTTGGCTGGGGTGACCTCAGGTTCCCAGGGAGCTCCTGCTGGAGTTGTGGCCCCAGATAAAGTGGAGAGTAGGGAAGGACTTTGGAGGAAGATCTGCAATTAGCCTACCTGCTTCCCTGGTCTGAGCCCCTCCCCCCCTTTTTTTTCCTTTTATTTTATTTTACAATACCATTCAGTTCTACATATCAGCCACGGATTCCCTTTTTCTCCCCCCTCCTGCTCCCCTCCCCTTCCCCCCAGCCCACCCCCCATTCCCACCTCCTCCAGGGCAAAGCCTCCCCCAAGGACTGAGATCGACCTAGTAGTCTCTTTTTAACTCTTTTATTTTTGTGACCTGAGTCCCTTTTTAACCCTTTTATTTTTGTGTGTATCAATGCCAGGGATTTCTCTCCTCCTTTAGAGGTTTGTGTATAAAACATTGTGCTCCTGCTGGTGATTAAGCTAAATGATTTTGGACTTTAATTATCTCTCTCTCTCTCTCTCTCTCTCTCTCTCTCTCTCTCTCTCTCTCTCTCTCTCTCTCGTGTGTGTGTGTGTGTGTGTGTGTGTGTGTGTGTGTGTGTGTGTGTGTGCGTGCGCGCATATAACTTGACTGTTACCCAAACTGGCCTCATTTTTATATAAGGATTACAAACAACGGTCACTGGACACCCTTCAGTCTGTGTTTTGATTCTTCAGCCTGGCTCTTGCCCCAGGCTATCTCACACATCAGATCTTTCATTAAAATCATGACATTTTGACTCTAGAGTTTCTCTCAACTGGAATAAATGCAGTTTGTTTTTTTAGAGACTTTCCATGTTGAATAACCAGCAGAAAGAGAGAGACGGAGACAGAGACAGAGGAGTCCCATTATCCACCCCTTAATAAAAAAGCATTAACCCATCTATACATTCATTGCCCTTCTTAGTGATAATCTAAGAAACCCATGCTGCTGAGAAGAGGACTGTGTTTCTCCTTCCAGGATTTATTTCCATCCGCAGCAATGTTCTTGACAAGAGACTAAAATGATGGGATTTTATACATTTAGAGAAAGGTCAGAAGATTGAAGAGAATCAGATAAAGAGAGTTAAGAGGTGAAGGCCAAACACTTTGGAAAACGCACTTTATCTGAGCATATGTTGAAACACAAAAGCCCAGGGAGAAATTTCACAAATATCTTATTCTTTTTTCAACACACACCCTCCCCAAAGTAACAAGTACTAAGCCTAGATTATCCCCTTTTCCAACTACAGCTTCCTTGAGACTTTATCAATATGTTTGCTTACGGTCCCTCAAAGGGTAGTGAATCACCAAATGTCTGTTCTACATTGTTCTTTCCCTCTAATCTGTAACCAGCACAGCTTAGAACACGGATTCCTTATCTGTAGTTTACATAAATATCTGGTCAGAAGGTCTTTTTTCAGTTGGTTCTTTCTCCTGGCTCTGGCAGTTGGGGGTATTTACAAGGGCCCAGTATTGTTCCTTTCTGACTAGCAATGTTAGGGTCGGTTCAGTGGGGAGGAGAATTTGCTCCTCTACAAGAGGACCCAAGTTTGATTCCCAGCATCCAAATCAGGTGGTTCACAACCCCTTATAACTCCAATTCCTGGAGACCCATAATCCACTTCTGATCTCTGCCTGCACCTGTATTCACATGTTCACATTCCCACACACAGGCATGTATTATACCTCCATACATAATTAGATAATTTTATAAAGAATGATTTGAGAAACACTTTTTTGTTAAGCAAATTAGCTTTGCTTTCTTTTTTTGTAATTTTTTAATTTTTTTTATTATTTTTTTCCTTTTATTTTATTTTACAATACCATTCAGTTCTACATATCAGCCATGGATTCCCTTGTTCTCCCCCCTCCTACCCCCCTCCCCTTCCCCCCAGCACACCCCCCATTCCCACCTCCTCCAGGGCAAAGCCTCCCCCAAGAACTGAGATCAACCTGGTAGACTCAGTCCAGGCAGGTCCAGTCCCCTCCTCCCAGGCTGAGCCAAGCGACCCTGCATAAACCCCAGGTTTCAAACAGCCAACTCATGCAATGAGCACAGGACCTGGTCCCACTGCCTGGATGCCTCCCAAACAGATCAAGCCAATCAACTGTCTCACCCATTCAGAGGGACTGATCCAATTGAGGGGCCCTCAGCCATTGGTTCAGAGTTCATGTGTTTCCATTCGTTTGGCTATTTGTCCTTGTGCTTTATCCAACCTTGGTTTCAACAATTCTCGCTCATATAAACCCTCCTCTTTCTCGCTAATTAGACTCCCAGAGCTCCACCCGGGGTCTAGCCGTGGATCTCTGCATCCAGATCCCTCAGTCTTTGGATGGGGTTTCTAGCACAACTATTAGGTTGTTTGGCCATCCCATCACCAGAGTAGGTCAGTTCCGGCTTTCTTGAGAAACACTTTTACTTCTAACTTTTCTTACTTCCCGTGCCTTGGCCTGTTCTTTACCCATTTTACTTTTTAATATCCTTACATTTATTCCTAACATGTTGGAATGAGTCCTGTGACTTTTTCTCCATCCCTTCTTATTGTCTTCTTAATTAATTTCATGTTATGACCCATACAGGAAGCTGAAAGAGTAAAGTCCAAATTCTGCATCCTTCATCTGGGATTTTTTGCATCATTGAAGATGCATGGAGTGCCCCTAACCAGAATATATATCATGTGCTGGTCAATGTTTTGGTCATCATGAGATTTTGCAGGAGGACATAGCAGCAGTCTCACCTGGGGCAGGCCATTAGCACACATAGGGACAGTTGGGTAGTCCCTATTCTCCAGAAAAACAAAACAATTTTTGTGCAGCATACTTCCTATTTTTCTAAAATTTCTCTGCATGATCCTTCCTCATATGGATAGTCTCCTTGGAGACCAAGAATCCTAAGATCATTGATATCCCTACACAGTTTTATTCTTGGAAGGCAGATCTGAGGCTGCAGATGACATTTAAACAGACAGACTGAATTCTCAGCTCCATATTGCACTCAGTCTGCCTTTCTCTCCTTTTAGTTTAGTTTGTGAACATAGGATGGTGCCACCTGTACAGCAAGTCTTTTCTGGTTTGCTAATCCTTCCTGGAAATGACTTCCAGACACAGCAAAAGGTATACTTACTAATACTCTAGGTCTTTCTATTATTTTTTTTTAAATTGTTATGGGTGTTTTGTCTGAATGTATGTCTTTTTATCATGTGTGTACAGGGACCACAGAGGCCAGCAGAGCATGTCAAATACACTGGAACTGGAATGTGGTTAATGTACACAATGAGACTCCATTGGAGAACACTAATTTTTCCTTCTCAGACGGGTACTTGATTACAGATAGATTCCTGGTTAGAAGTTTGAACCCTCCTGACCTCAGTGCTGGGACCCTGCCTGGCTTGAAACTGTGCAGATACTGTGTGTGCTGCTACAGTCTGTGAGTACATATGTGCAGCAGCCCTGTTGTGTCTGGAGAACACTGTTTCCTTGGAGTCATCCATCACCTCTGGCCCTTACACTCTTTCTGCCTCCTCTTCTTCATAGGTCCCTGAGTACCACTGGGAGGGTTTGATGAGGACATTGCATTTATCACTGGGTGCTCCAATGTTTCTCACTCTTTGAACACTATCTAGTTGTGGGTCTCTATGTAAACTCCTTTTTACTGCAGAAGACACTTCTTGGATAATGGTTGAGTGAGGCACTGGTCTATGGGTCAGAGAGTCAGTCATAGGCTGTTGTTTGGCTTCTAATGGCTCCCTTAGGGGTAGGGGTGAAAAGGTGTGGCATCAGTGACACAGACACTAGGAGTCCATTAATTGCAAATAATGAAGCCATTTATTCAATAACTGGGAAGGCCTTATATACCCTCCTCCCAGCACCCAGTTTGTGTTTTCATCCTTCATTGGTTGAACACAATCAGGAACTCTGACATTGATAGGAACCCTGACAGCAACTGTTGCTAGACCCTCAGTCAGACTCTGCAAGACCAGGAACTCTGACAGTGACTAGCAACTCTGACAGCAACCAGGATCTGTGACAGTGACCAGGAACACTGACAGATCCTGTTGCTAGGCCCTCAGGCAGACTCCAGGTTGGCTCATAAGGAGTATGTTATGTGCATGCCTTGGAAAGTGGTCTGAGCCAATTTTCTCGCCCCTATGGGCCTGCCCTACTTCAATAGGCAGTCATTTTATTGCTATATTTCCTTAACAGAACAATAGTATTTGGTTTTTGCCTAAACCCATGGCCTATCCAACCTCATGTTCTTGGTCACCTTAGCAGTGTCAGGCATAGAAACTCATGTAATGAGCCTTAAATCCAACCAGAGAGTGGTTGGTGACTCCTAGAACACTGGTTCTACTATTGCACCAGCATGTCTCACAGGCATGTGACATGGTATGTCACAGGGTTTGTAGCTGGGTTGATGATTGCCTTTCTTCTGTAGTGGCATGCACAGCATCTTCTAGTACCATGAATGCTAGTAAGCAGGGTGAAGCCAATAAATAGGCACAAGCTCAGCCTTCCTTTGTGTTCAATGAGAAATGTAAGCATTGACTTTAGGAATAAGGCCTTACAGTTAGTCTGTGGAGAGCAAAAAAATAATCTTGGCAATAGGCTGGAATGGTTAGGGATTTCCATGGGGTCCTGTTGGCCAAAGGCTCACCTAGATATAACCAATTCCTAGAACTGGAGGTTTCATTTGGTATATAAGATGTCTAGTTGGTTATTGTCTCCCCCATTACTAGGTGACTCCATCTATATCTTTCATATATGTATATATTTCAGAAAGTTTCTTCAGTAGCAAGTTTCTATATAACACCTGAGGAAGAATGTTAAACAGCTAATCAGAGATTAGTAACTGTAGAGTCCATCAACAATAGACCATTCCTCAGAGTTGGCATCAGACTCCACCTCTGTGTCCCTGGTAACACTAAAAAGGTTAGCTCTGCCAATCCTTAGATCTCCAGGTCAAAATAATGGAACACCTCTGCCCCTGGGTGGAGACATATCATTCTGATATGCATCAAAGATTTGAACATTGAATTCTTTCTTAGTCTTGCTGGGCTTGTTAGTCTTTTGGCCAAAAATTCACTCTCCAAGGAAAACAGATTCACCTGAAGACTGGCAAAGGAGATGGGAGAAACAATTAGCCCCTTAATGATACAATAATCTTCTCTTTCTAAGAAACTCATTTCCCATGTAGCTGCTTTTAGGGCTTCTATTGCATGCTCACTTTTCTGAGTGACTCAGTAAAAAAGTAAATTTTTCTTTTCTTTCTATCCCTTCTTCTTTCAGATACTGGCTGTAGTGGTTTGAAAGAAAATAGCCCCCAAAGCTAGTGGCATTATTGGAAGGTGTGGCCTTGTTGGAGTAGGTGTGTACTTGATGGAGAAAGGTTGTCACTGTGGAGGTGAGCTTTGAGGACTCATAAATGCTCATCTACACCCAGTGAGACAGACCACCTCCTGTTGTGAGTCAAGATGTAGGAACTTTCAGCTCCTTCTCTAGCACCATGTGTGTCTGTGTGCTGCCTTGCTTCCCACCATGATGACAATGGACCAAACCTCTGAAGTGTAAACAAGATACCACAATAAAATATTTTCTTTTATAAGAGTGACATGGACATGGTGTCTCTTCATGGCTATAGAAACCCTAACTAAGACACTGGTCAAAGCCTGGCCATGCTTTCCCTACTGCTCTCTGAGCTTTCTCACTCATTTTACGAAGCCCCCACATTCTACCACACATGTGTTTGCTGCCTTCTATTGCTGACAATGCCAGCTTACTTCAGACAGCAGGACTTTCATTCTGTCTGTTCTCCATCGCTCTCCTGCTGGCAGGTGCTGGTATTTACAACTTGCCTACCTTGGTGTTTTTCTTTTAGACTCTAATAACATCATTCTCAAGTTTCCTTTGTTTACTAGATTAGGACCCCATAGTGGGAACCCCAACTTTCTCTTCTAACAGTGTCCTCATCACTCATATAGGAAGGGAAGTTGCTTGCATTTTAGTAGTTTGTGGACCTCTTTAAAGCTGAAAAAATAGGCATATATTTTTATTCAGTATATAATCAACATCCTTTACTGATAACTTCCTCTCGTGTATTTTAAATAAAGAATTAACTGACTGTTTTGTATATTCTGCAAAATCCTCACTGAATGGGCCTGACCAATCAAATGCCATGCATAAGATGCATACAGAGAGACAACCAGCTTCCCACTTAGCCACTAAATTAAGTACATGGTGGTAAATTTTAAAAGAAAAAGGAACCTAAATAGTACAAGATTAGGAAAAAATATGGTTTACATTTTGAAAATATTGTTAGTTATTGTAATCCCCAGCCCTATTTTTAACCTTTTCTTCCCTGATCTAATCCATAAGTACAAGCCTTCATCAGAATCACAATTAATTTTACCTTCAAGAGTAGAGTAACATGTCCAGGTTGGAGAGATGGTTCAGTGGTTAAGAGCACTTGTTACTCTTGCTGAGGACCCAGGTTCAGTTCCCAGAGCCTACATGGGAGCTCTTCACTGTCTGTAACTCCAGTTCCAAGGAATCTGAAATCCTTTTCTGACCGCTCTGCAGGCACCAGGCAAGCATGTGGTATACATACAAGTATGTGGGCAAAACATTCACACACACTAAATAAATCCTAGAAAAGTCTTTGGAAAAGAGTAATGCTATGTCACTGTTTAGTTATGTTTCTACTGCTGTGATAAAACACCATGACAAAAGCTATTTACAGAAGGAGGGGTTCATTGGGGCTTATGACTCCAGAAGGTAGAGTCCATCACCATCATGATGGGGAAGTGTTGCAGCAAAAAGAAGGACCAGCTGAGAGTTCACACCTAGGTCTTCAAACAGGAAGTGGAGTGAGTACACTGAAAATAACGCACAGCTTTTGAAAGCTCAAAGCCTTCCCTCCCCTGTGACATATTTAACACCTCTAAACCTACACAAACTGTATCACTACCTGGGAACCAAGTATTCAGATGCCTAAGAATATGAGGGGTGGGATTTGGGTGGGGCTCTAATTCAAACTACCACATTCTGCATTCTACTCTCTGGCCTCCCCATAGTCTTATGGCCATATCATAGTGACAAAATGCATTTAGTATAACTTCAAAAGTCCCCATAGTCTCTCACAGTCTTGGTGCCGTTTTAAAACCCCAAAGTCTAAAGTCTCTTGTCAGACTCATGGCAATGTCTTACCTGCAAACTCCTGTAAAAGCAAATTATATATTTCTCATATACAATGGAAAAGAGAGCTCATGTCTCTAACTGCAATCAGGAAGCAGAGAGAACAAATGAGGAACTGGTGTGAGTTTTTGAACTCTCAAAGTCCTTCTCTAGAGACACACTTCGTTTAGCAAGGCTACTCTCCAAATAGTGTCACCAATCAAGTATTAATTGCCCAAGAATGTGAGGTCCCCTCCAACAACCACAAACCATTCCCTAAATGTAGATGCCCTTTGGAGACTTTTGGCTTGAAGCAGCATCAAGACCAGGCATTGGCTCAGCAGTCATTTTCTGAGAACACGAGATCAAACCTGGGTGTTCACAAACAAGCCTAAATTGAAGAGACGGCAGGTGTTGCTCAAGGGAAGGGAGCCCTTTTGGAGCACAAACAATTTCATCACAAGTCTGTGTCAGATATAGGACCCCAGGACTCCATGTGTGCCCTCCATGATTCAGTTTGCTTTGCTCTGGTCATGCCCAACTCTTCTTTCAAAAAGAGAATGTTTACTCTGTGCCTTTGTGTACTGAAGTATGTAAACCCTTTGATTTTTTAATAGATGTTTATAGTTAAGAGATTGCTTAAGCTTTGGACTTTGGAACATCATTGCTAGTGTTGACACTATGTGGACTTTGGACATAGAAACACATGTATTTTGAACCACAGGTAGTTGTCTATTAGTCATCAGGGGTAGGTTTGAACAGGAAATGTATCATTTGAACAGTTGTGCTTTGAACATGAAACATACCCTGTAGGTGCATGTGTTTGAATCACTGGTCCACAGTTGGCTGTGATGTTTGCAAAAGCTGTGGGAAATTTAGGAAGCCTTGATGGTAGGAAGTTGGGGAAATGCCTGAAGAGTATCAAAACAAAGAGTACAGATTAAAAGAGATCAATTACATATTCTTAATGAATTGTAAAGTAGAATAAAACCTACAGAATGCCTATGTAGATCTACTAGACCTAACAACTGAATGTATTTCCATAACTGTACCTTCCGATCATCCCCCTACTGGGTTCATTATGCAGAGAGAAAACAATATTTTGGAATGAATTTTTCTATCTCACAGACAAAGTAAAAAGTTAAAGACCTATATAAAAAATGTTTCTCCGTCAATTGTTGTGAATGAATCCAGCTGAGATTGCAGTACCCTATATTAATGATGAAATTATGCAAATGTGGGTGATTAATGTTGATTGTTAAAGAGCTTATAGTAATTTCTTAGGAGCAATTAATATCAAAAATCCAAAAAGAGAGCAACTTCAATTAATTAAATCAACTGGTTAGATACTTTCCCTCATAATAAAAAGAACACCTATTTCTGGGACTGTTACATTTTATCCTGATGCAAATAAATTAGGAATGGCTGGTTATAAAGCAGGAAACCAGTAAGTACTTCAAAATCCATATGATTCAGTTACAATATCAAAGTTATATGCCATCACGATGGTTTCATTAGACTTTAACAAATGTCTTAATATAATTACTGATTCTCGATATGCACAAAGTGTTGTATTGCATATAAAAAGTGCTGAACTTATTCCTGGTAATTCAGAATTAACTTTATTATTTGTACTACAAGACATGCAAGCTGAAAAATGAATTGCCCATTTCATGTTACCCATATTATCTCATACTGGGTTGCCTGGGCCATTCAAAAAAGAAAATAAAGAGATTAACCAATTACTGATAGGAAATATGTTGGAAATTTCAGAGTTTCATAAGAAACATCACATTAATAATAGGGACTTAAGGAAAAAATTTTCCAATACTTGGCGACAAGGTAAGGAAATTATAAAAAAAACTGTCCTGCTTGTTCTTTGTATAATCAAGTTCCTTTACCTGCAGAAACTAATCCTAAAGGTACATAAAGAAATAAAATTTAGCAAATGGATATATTTTGTTTAGCAGAATTTGGAAAATTAAAATATGTTCATCATACATTTGATACATACTCTGGATTACAATGGGCATCTGCCTGAAGCTCTGAAAATGTTAATTCTATAATTACACATTTATACCACGGGTATAATGGGCATACCAATATAAGTTAAAACTGATAATGCCTCCTCTTATGTTTCCAATAAAATATAACAAATTTTGTGCATTATAATACAAAACACATTACAAGGATACCATGTAATCCTACAGGACAAGCATTTGTTGAAAGATCTAATTACACTCTAAAGGAGACGCTTATTAAACAGAAGAGGGACATGAGCATCCCCAGGGATAGACTGCATACTGCTTTAGTAATTTGAAATTTTTTTAAACACTAATGAAACAGGGACAACAGCTACTGAAATACATGGGATGGTGGAAAACCCTGCTAAATTGAGTCAGCCCATGTATTATAAATGTTTTCACATCAAAATAGAAACCAGGGAAAGTGTTAAGACAGGGTTAGGGGTATGCTTATGTTTTCACAGGAGATAAAAGGTTGTGGATCCCATCAAAAATGATAAAAAATCTGCCATGAGCAAGAGGAGTCTCATGGATTCCTTGGCTGAGATGCCTCTGGGAAATAAAAAATGCAGAAGGCCTTTGGAGCAAACAGCTAATTCTCCCACCTGAGGACAGCTTAAAATCTGGTGTGACAAAGGGGAGGTGATAATTCAAATGCCTCAGAGACCTCTAAATGCTACAACTTTGTTCCTTGCTATGCTGTCTGTGGCAACTACACAGGTAATGGGGACTGGTCATACTTACTGGACCTTTATACCTAATCCTCCAATTAACTTAGCCAAAAGTTGGGGAGTTATGAATATTCCTATGATGGTTAATGAATCTTCTTGGCTACCTGGTCCTTATGACAACCGAAGTCCTGCTCAGCCAATGGAGTAGGGTAAAGAGATTAAAAATTATACTGTGGGAGTACAAGGAGTTCCTATTTGTATGAGAAATGGAATTCGATGTCTAAATATGATCTTTCAAGTATAGCTATCTATAATCGATACTACCCAGGATTATCATAGTAAGTTTTAATTGCTTCATGCATTTGGTTTTGAAGGACAGGAGATTAGTGTCACTAGTTCCACAAATCCACTCTTTGGTGAGATGAGGGTTACCACCATGGAATCTGACTGGGTGCATTGGCAAAAATGTGAGAGAAATATTGAGTGCTGATTAATATCTCCCATAGAGACATCATTGATTTATGGCTTCCCTCAAATAAAACATTCTCACTCAAAGTTAAGATGGCAGCAGTATGGTTTGAGTGGAACTGTAGAAATTAGTTCCTCTGTTAATGAATCTATTCAATGGCGTGGAGATGAACGTCAAATCCTTTCCTGCAATTTGGCAATTTAACTCAGACTAACTTGTGGAAATTAGCAAATGCCTTCCACTCTCTTAAAGCATGGAAAAGAAATGTAAACATTAAAGATGATAAATATGCTTGGTGAAAAGGCTCCACCAAAGCCTGTTCCCTAGACCACTGACAATCAACATGTACAAGATAAAAAATGGTAGACCCCAATGATGAAGATGTTGCTTATGATGAAGCTACAGATGAATTTTCTTCCTTCTTGAACAGACAGACATCTCCTAAGATTCTCATCACGACATCAGATAGACCTCATGGGAGAATAATAAGAGTCTGTGAACAGCTCTCAACAGTTATACCAGATTCACATGTTTATTACAGAAGAGGACTGGCTCTGAAAAAAATTATTCCAGTGCATTGCAAGAGATTTCACAGACCTGATAGTTATTAATGAAGATTGGAAAACACCGAAAAAACTTATTTTGAGTCACTTGCCAAATGGTCGAACTGCTCATTTTAAAATGAGTAGAACACACTACTCATTTATTCCAATAAATGCCTGGTTTATTTTAATAGGCATTTGATTATTTAATTGCTCTGATAGAAGTATTGGTTTCTTCTATGATGGCAGGAAAGGTCTGAACTGAATTTGCCATGGGGGCCTGCATGAGGCCCCTCTGGGAGTTTCCCAAGGATAGAGGCAAAGGGTTACTTTGTCTGTCTCTTGTTGATCAACATTCCTTGGTCCAATATTTACTCTTTCCACACACCTTCTGCATAATCCAGAAAGGAGGGACATTATGTTGCCATTGTTTGTGGAATAAACATTTTTTCTAGGAATGCCCTGTTTACACTCCCCTTTCAAATGACCTTGTTTTCCACACCCCAAACATCTGACATTCCTCAAACCTTTTGAAATTGATTTTCCTATCCACATATCATCATCGTCATGAGACTCAGCATTAATGTGTCCCTGATCCAGTCCTCCAAGGGTGTAGATCTTACCTTTAATGACCTGATTATTCTTTTGCATGCTGCTATAATCAGCATTCGAAGTGTTGAAGTGTTCTTCTTAATATTCTTTCAGCGAGCTTCTGTACCAGGATCATCATAGGTGAGTTTTGCCATGGCCTCAACAACTTCACCAGTATCCCAATTGTTGGTCTTGCTCTAAGAAGGTATAGACTTTCAGAGTTTAAGTTTGAAGACATACTAGAATTTATACAGGTATGCAGGTATACAAGCGATGCTCTAATTATTAGGGTGCCATTATCCAGGCTCCTTCAGTAGCAAGTAAGGTAATGGTACATATGCCATAAAAGGATGGTTTTAATTTAGCCTAAATGACTATGGTCATATTTTGTTTGTGCTAAAATATGTAGATGTAACCAACCATCTTATTAAATAAGAAACACAGAACCAATGCAAAGAAGAAAGCCAAGAGATCAGAGCTAAGAGCCTTACTGCCTACTGCAGCTAGCCTCTTAAGCCAAGAGACCTCTCTGAAAAGGAGCTACTTCCTGTGTGTTTGTCTTTATATAGTCTTTCTGTTCTGCCTTCTAATTGGTTGTAAACCCAAACACATGACTGCCTCATCACTGCCTGTTTGTACAGCCCTCCAGGTCTTCTATGGTATTGAGATTAAAGGCGTGTGTCTCCAATGGTGGCTGTATCGTTGACCACACAGAGATCTACCTAGCTCTTCTACCAAGTGCTGGGATTAAAGGTGTCAGCCACGAATGCCCAGCTCTGCTATGGCTTGCTATTAGCTCTGATCCCCAAGCAACTTTATTTATTAACATACAAATAAAATCACATTTCAGTACAAATAAAATACCACCATATTAATGTGATATTTTATTTGTATGTTAATAAATAAAGTTTGCCTGGAGATCAGTGGTCATAGCCAGCCATAAACCAAAGTCAGGTGGTGGTAGCACATGCCCTTAATCAGATCACATGGAAGGCAGAGTCCCTGTGTGTTCAAGGACACAGCCGAGCTTGGTGACACATGCCCTTAATGCCAGTACCAACCATAGAGACCTGGAGGTTTGTATAGACAGGCAGTGATGAGAAAGTGTGGGGGCTCGGTTAAGGGCCAATGAGAAGGCAGAACAGCAAGTTAATAAAGGCACAAGTTGAACAGGAAGAAGTTCTCTTGGGAAGCAATAGCAGTGTTGTGAGCTAAGGCTAGTTGGCAGCTATTGCTCTGATCTCTACAGCTTGCACCCCTGTATTTGGCTCTATGTTTCTTCTTTAATAAGGCTGTTTAGAAATTCTTCTACAGATTATTGCTGTTGTTTTGGGAATTATTGCATTGACTGCTACTACTGCAACAATCAAAGTGGCCCTCCTAAAAAAATTCAAACTGCTGAGTTCATTAGAGTCTATCATAAGCATTCTGCAGAACTTTGGACAGAACAAAATAAAATAGATAATGAGATAATTAATGAATTAGCTGATTTGAGACAAGTTGTTATATTGTTGGGAGATCAGTTAAAAATATCGAAGGAGCAGATAACATTAAAATGTGATTGGAATGTTACATCCTATTATATTGCACTTTTAACATCAATGATAGCGAGTACGATTGGGAAATGGTTAAGATGCTTTTGATGGGTCACTCTAATTCTTCTCAAATGACTGATGATTTACAGCAAGAAATTAAGGAAACATCCACAAACAAGGTACGTGATATGAAAGGAATGGATGTTATGGAAAGCCTTGCAGATATGATACCCTCATTCAGCCCTGTGAATGACTTTAATAGATTTCTTGTTTTAGCAAGTGTTACACTTGTGCTAGCAATACTATCCTTATTGGCTTTAAAATGTGTTTTGGCTTACTTACACAAGATTGTAAAACAGAATAGAGAAAAGGCTATGTGTGCTGCAAAGCTACATAATCACCAATATAATTAATGTTTGCATATAAAAAAGGGGATATGTTAGTGAAGTTCCTGCAAATTTCAAAGTGGTTTGATTCCAGAGTATTAGCACCTAGGTTTGATCTGTCTATGCACACATGTTTGTACCATGAAGTATGTGTGGAGATCAGAGGATAACTTCTGAGAGTTTGTCCTTTCCTTCTACTATGTGGAACACAGGACAGATTCAGGTGACCAGGCCTGGCAACAGGCACCTTTACCCACTGAGCCATCACTCTGGACCAAAAACATATAATCTTATAAATGTAGCCTGCGTGGTTATTTTGGCAAACGGGGATAGAGATTCCTTGGGATCAGTTCATTAATTGCGTCGTTTCTTTGTTGGACATGAAGTACAAACCATAAGCTCCATATATTCTTAGGGAAATGGAAAAAGAGAACATACATTGTAGGGTTTCCCATGCATGGCCTATGGGCTACTAGAGGCTTCCTTTCACATATGTTCTCCAAATGGGGAGGTCATAAGTAAGGTCTGTGCAGTTGCTTTCTTTGAGTTTCACTAAGGCAGGCAAGAAGAGGCCTGGGAGACAGCCCTGGGAGGCCTTCCTTGTCTTCTGTCTGTTCTCTCAGTTTGCTTTCCTCCTCTCCTCTCTGACTCCTCTCCCCACTCAGCTCACCAACTAGAACAGATTTTCCACATCACTCCTCTTCTCCTCAGCTTTCCTTCTGGATGCTTTCATTCCCTTTTCCCTTGTGGTAGAAGGTGCACAGGCTGACAACCTCTGGATGGACAGTCTAGTGCCTGGTGCTGCAGTCTTCTCCTCAGAGCCCTCAGGTACTTAGAGGTTAGTTCACTGCAGCCAGCCTGTGCTTTCAAGGTCAGCTCTTCTGACTCAAAGCACATTTCAAAGTGCCTCCCTTTGCAGCTGCCCTTGTGAGATGCAGGCAGGGTTTGCTCACTCTGCATACATCCAGTGCCCTGCTTGTCACAATAGCAAGAAATAGCTTCTCTTGGAAACTAGTAAGGGGATGGCAATGTATTCCCTGTGTATACAAAGATGACTATGTTACCAATATTCCACAATACTCAGGGTAACTTTCCATTCGTAGTATGGACTGGGAAAGAGCTTCAAACACACTACCACCTAGAAGAAACCAGACATACCCAGGGTTTCCTAGGTGGAAGGACACATAGTGTCAGGAACTGGAGACCATGAGATCATTGCAGGTAGTTCAATGCTGTAATTTTATTCACAACACACTCCATAGCACAGGGCATGTTATTTGAATGACCTGGGAGGATACAAATCTGCACAAGGATCCATAATGTCCTGAACTAATTACTAGATGTGACAGAGCTATCTCCTGATCCAAATCATTATTACCTCATTCATAGCCCCAGAGCAGAGTTCACTCCATAAATCTATGGTGGAGCCAGGTGCAAGGCACAGGAATCCAATCCTGTCTAAAGGTGAAGGTGAAGGTTGATTTTGTTCCCTGCCAGCCATCAGTCCAAACCCTCTACAGTGAGTGATTTCACAAGCCATCAATCTGACTTTTGATATTTGACCTGAGGGAGGATAGCATGAAGCAGGGCCAGAAACAAGTCCTTAGTCCGTTCCAAGGTATCCTTCATATGCTATCCATTGGTTAACATTTTAAATTAGTGAAGACTCAGGGTTTTAAGCATGTCATTATTAACCTCTAGGAACCTGAGAGGGAAGGGGCAGTGACCAGATCCTCTTAGATTGCTATCTTCTGAGGAAGACATGGGGAGGGTTGGATATTTTTTTTTCTTTTTTTCCCTTTGCTGAAGACAGATGGACAAAGACAATTTTTCCTAAAGGAAAAAGAGTTCTGCTGGGAAGTGAAGAGGGCAGAGATCTGTATCAGCAGGCTGTGGTCTCCATCAAGGCTCTGACTTTTCTAGTTGTCTGTGTGCCAACTGTGATGCTCAGTGGCTGCTAAGGAGTTTCAGACCCACCATTGTGGGGCATTTACCCATCAACCCCACAGATCCCCAGAGTTTTCTTGAGTGTGAGCAGCAGGAAATATTAGATAGAAAGATTTATTGCAGAGAATCTTGCGGAGATAAACAGATAGAAAATAAAGGATAGCCTTGAGAGGGCCTGGAACCTTTTCCAACAGGCCCCTACTGTCTCTGCCCCAGGGTTTTTATAGAGATGCAAGGGGTGGAGCAAAAGACCTCCTCCCCCAGCACAGCCAAGTGCAGACCATCTCAGACACCTGCCCTCGGGGCCGTGGTCCTAATCATCTTCTATGCGGACCTGCTGGGTAAACCACGAGGAACCCAAGAACGGCCTCCCATAGGTCCCCCTTTCTTAATATATATAAAAAATAACTATTAAGGGCTTACAGCAATCTCCATAGCTGTTACACCTCCCAGTATGGGAGTAGAGGATGATATAGATGGCATTTCTCTTTTGAATTAGTTCCAAGGTGACTATAGCAGTCTTAGCTGCCTCAAGCCCTTTCTAAACCAAAAACTCTTAAGGTGACTACCAACTTAAAGAATCCCTCAGCTTCATCATTACCATTAACAGGTTAACATAAATATTGCTATACATAGTCACAATTCTCTCAATCTTACAACTCAAAGCAAACTCTTAACAGAACCATTTGAATTAGCATATATGGTGCTATATATAGTTAACAATTTTCTCGGTCTTACAACTTTAACTCAGTCATTTGAATTTTCCTGTTAACAGAACATAGGAAAAACTTCGACGTATTCACATCAAACTTAAATATTTCCTTAACTCCACAAAACCAGGGTGCATTAATATCAATAGGTTTCTGCGAACATAATTCAATCTCATAACTCCTCGTTTTCTTTATAATTTTTTAAACAAAATCTCAAACCTAGTTATAGGAACCCAAACTTATACAATTCCTACAAACCCATATTGAAAAGTAATATTTTCAATCTAACCATTAACACTTTGAAAACTTTTAGCAAAACATCCAAAAGCAGTTTCTTAATAAAACTCTTTACACACTTTAAAATTAGTCTCTTAGTATATACCCCATTTGCATTTCTTACTAACAAAACATGACATTAATCCACTCAAACAACAATTTAAATTAAATAGACTAAGGAATATTAACTCTCCCTTTTCTTTATAATTTTAAGCAACATCTCAAGCCTAGTTAGAAAACCCAAACTTTTCTGTTTAAACAGTTCCATTTTTAACCCAATTCCAGAAAACCGTTCCTAGGTCACTACTCAAAATTGTCCCATTGCAATGAAATCTCTATTGTTTATTTCATTTCTTAAGTCTTAAAATTCAAATATTAAATTCTGGTACTAGCCTTCCAAATATGAGAAATCCATAACCAAAATCTTTTTGTAATTTTATCTCATTTTAAGTTCAAAAAGTTCAAACAAGAAATAAATTCTGGTATCAAGCTTTCACTTCCAAATATGAAGAGATGTTTTTTCAACCAAAACTTTTTGCTGTTAACAATTTTTGTTCAAACAAGCATCTCTGAGCTTTTATTCTTAAGCCAGAGACCTTTTTAGGTATAGTAGTATTCTAAACTGCACCGTTTTTGATGTCAGCTCAGGTTTTTCTGTGTTGCGTTGATTTTCCACGGATCTCAGCTGCGGATGCCTTGTTGTGCTGGTTCTGGCGTCTGCCATTCTTAGCTTCTTAGCGGCTTCTGGAGCTTTTGAAACCATTCAGACTGCCTACTTTGCAGTCTACTAGGACACTAACCTTCTGTATCTCGGGTTCTTTCACCATATACATTAAGAATAGACTCACACTTAACATTTACACTTTTTTACAAACTCACATAACATGTGCTTAAGCATAAACTCACTCAACATTTACACATTTTTAAAACTCACATATAACATATTAACATTATTTATTTATACTTTAAGGAAACTATAGAACTACTTTAGCAAATATATTTCTTATTACTTCTTATATACAACTGGTATCTTTACTTTTTACAAGCTTATTACTACATGTCTTAAGACTGCCTTAGATACTTCTTGCAAGCTTATATTCTTAAAGGAACTCTATAGATCTATTTTACAAATGTATATAGGGCTACCATTAGCATATATTTAACTTAGCAAACACCTAAAGATTTCTTAACACAGATCTAACAAGACAGAATTTTTACAAACTAACATATCTTATTTTCGTCTTTCTACTTCTTACTCTTAATTATTATCACCATCTCTATTAGAAAGATTCTCTTAACTAGACAGAAAGTACGTACATCATTTCTAAAGTTTAGAGTTTATAGTCAGCTTTGTTATAAAGCACTGGGATTTAGTGAATGTTGTCATTATAGAGTTGTGATATTTGTTGCTAGGGGATTGTAACATTCTCGGGACGAAGCCACACCCCAAAGTTGCCTAGTTCTCTCAGCCTTTCTGGAACCAGCAGAGATGCACTGTCAGCGGTAGATGGTTTTTAACTAGAGGCTGTCCCTTCACCCAAATTCATAATAGTCCCCTAAGTACTTCAATTCAGACAAACATTTCTATTACAGCAGTACTCTTGGTTTGCTCTACCGAAAAATTTCACTTCGTGCTAAGGGTGAAATTACTGTATTTAGCTGCTATAAAGCTCGTCGCCAAATACTGCACAGCTATTAGGTGATATAAGGTATTTTTCTAAAGGAGCTAGTAAAGCCAAAATGGCACAGCTCAGAACTCTTATTTCCTCACTGTTTGCATTCATCAGTGACAAAACCTCAGAAATACTAATTGAGCCACTTTCATTTTGGTTCCTTTATAGGAAATGTCGTTGGAGCTGACCCTTCCTTAGTTCCACGCTCCTTACCAGACGTTCCAGTAACCACCAATCTTCATTCTCCTCTTGTGAAAAAACACAAACATGTCCTCGACCCCATATTAACAAAGGATTAGGACCCTTCCATAATCCTGAGAAGGGATCTTTCCATTTCACTTGAGCAAAAGTCGCTTGGGTGCCACTGTGCTAAAATCTATCTGTGGCAGACTGTTCATAGACATCCATATTCAAAAAGTTCAGAACAAAAACAGCATGATTTAATGCATTATGTGGCGATTGAGGGTAAATTTCTTCCTTTTTTATTTTTATTTTTTGAAGTTGTATTTTAAGACTGCTATGAGCCCTTTTTACAACTCTGAGGATTATAAGGAATACCTGTTTTATGTATGATTTCCCATTGGGTACAAAATTGTCGAAATGCCTTACTACTATATCCAGAACCATTATCAGTTTTAATAATTTTTGGTAAACCCATATACGAAAAACACTTCAAGCAGTGCATAATGACATGTTTTGTAGCTTCGCCAGGTTGTGCACTAACCATTAAAAATCCTGAATAAGTGTCAATGATCACATGTACATATCTTAATTTGCCAAATTCTGCAATATGTGTAACATCCATTTGCCATAGATGATTGGGAAGAAGACCTCGAGGGTTTACCCCTAAGTGAGGGACAGGAAAATATTTTGGACATACCCTACATCGTTTAACTATTTGACGAGCTGCTTCTTTGGTAAGTTTGAATTGCTTTCTTAAGCTTTTGCTATTTTGATAATGAAAAGCATGCAACTGTTGAGCCATTTCCACTTGGGATAATGCTGCTATCTTTTTTAACTTATCAGCCATCACATTACCCTCAGCTAAAGGACCAGGATGATTGGAGTGAGCTCTAATATGGCCCACAAAGCATGGCAGCTTTCTTTTGTGAATAGCGTCTTGAATTTGTAGAAACATTTTGACTTGATTGTTAGTTCCAATATATTCACCAAAATTGTTACTATTCAAAGGAGTCAAGAACATAGATGTTCTTTCATGAAATGTATCCTTCATTAGCTTACTCTGAGAAAAAGCATTTTCAGGATTTAGTATTTTTACTTCATTAGCTTTAACTCCTGATGTTATCAGCAGCTGTGATATTTAGCATTGATTTCTTATAAGGAATTTTCAGGTAAAGCAACTCTTTTGTAAGATGGCTAGATTTTCTGAAGTTTGTTTTCCATCTGTAAAGCAGTCATTTCTTTTTGAATGCCTGTTTCCTTGTCTCCTTATTAGATTTGCAAAGGAATTGCTCATTGCAGGCAGTTTGTTCAAACGGCAAAGAACTTTTTTAATTTCAACATAAGTTTCTTCATATCTAAGACAACATTCAGTGTATAAACTGCTTTCCCTTGCTTTCTTAAGGATTTTTAAAGTGGCTTGTTTGCTCTTAAAGCTAGCTTTTTGTCATCCAACTACCGTAAAAACTTTGCACAGCTATTAGGGTAAATAAGGCATTTTACCAATGGAGCCCCAAACCTCGAAACACCTAGTTCCGTATCCTTTCAATTTTTCATTGGAACTGACACTTAAACTCTTAGACGATTTTCCTCCTTATTCTTTTAAAAGCTGTATTTTAAGTTTACCATGAAAGTATTTTCATGCTGACTAAAGTGTTTCAGGGCAATGTCGCCATCTTTAGCGGAAACACTACCTTTCCCAGAATGCATTTCCCTTATATCAGTCCCTTGTTGCAAGCTAGCTTTTGGACTTCATGTCTCATTTCTTTTTTGGTCTGAGAGTTAACTTCTAATTTTTTTTTGTTTGTTTGTTTTTGTTTGTTTGTTTGTTTGTTTTTTTACCAGACTTGCTTACAAATTCTTGCCCAGGAGGTTTGAACAAAGTTTTTTGCCTTTGCAACTGGAGATTTGAACAAGCATTTTACATTTTCAGCTATGGCACATTGGGAGATTCCTATTCTCTCCTCAGCTGGCTTCAACAGGTGTCTCTCCTTCATTTGACACTGGCCCCGCATCAGAACCACACCTTCCTCGTTAGTGCGCATTGAGGCTGGCATTTCTGATAGCAACTTTCCTCGGGGCTTGTGTTTGTTTTAGCCAGTCAGTGAAAAACAAGATCATGTACAACAGCTTTTCCATAGCTCCTTCAGAGAGATTTTCTCCCACTGATTTATCTCATTTTGCTTGTTCGTCCCACCCTCAACCCCCTAACCCCAGATGCAGAGCTCCAGGTATCTGTCTGAGGCTCTGTACCTCTGCTAGCTGCTTTTGGAGGAAGGGGCTTTTTTTTCTCCCCCCAAATCTGCCACAAATTCTAGCAGCTTTTTCAGGTCATGCATTTTCTGGGGAGGTATCTGTCCTTTCTGTTTCAGAGTCTTTCTCCCAGACAGTTCCCAGTTTGGTCTCAGTTTATCCCCTCTACCCCAGAAACAGTTTCCCACACTACAGTGGCAGCTTTCCCTGATACTGAAGGTAGGGGCTTTTTGTCCGTTTGTTTTCAGGGTCTGTGTTGTTTGCGTACAGACTGAAAATCTAACAAGGGAGGTTTTTGCCATTTCTAAACTCCCATTAGGACAGGTGCTTTGCATCATCAGGCCTTCACCTGCCCCAGTCCCCCAGTGGGCTGTGTTTGCTTGTCTGGGTGCTCAAGGACAGAGCTTATGCCAGAGGCAATCAACCCTTAGGGCTATATACACTCCCTCATCTCATCGGGAGTCAGTTGAAACAGAGTATAGATGTAACCAACCGTTTTATTAAATAAGAAACACAGAAATAATGCAAAGGAGAAAGCCGAGAGGTCAGAGCTCAGAGCCAAAATCTCACCCTTCTGCCTGCGGTGTCCCAGATTCCCGAATGAGAGCTCCTTTTCCTGTCTGTTAGTCTATTTAAAGAGACAGAACAAGCCACAGCTATCTCACCTCACCAGTTCCTCAGCTGGTCCTGTTTCCTCAGACTGGAAGCTTCTGTGTCCTCATCCCAATAGCTCTCAGCTGAACTGTGTTGCTCCAAAGCCTGAAAGCTTAACCAGCCAAATGCTTCTAGTTTCTGGTCCTCACGCCTTATCTATCTTTTTGCTTTCTACCACCACTCCCTGGGATTAAAGGCTGGCGTTCTGGGATTAAAGGCGTGTGCCACCACCGCCACACTTTTGCTATGGCTCTAATAGCTCTGACCCCCGGACAACTTTATTTATTAACATACAATCAAAATCATATTTCAGTATAATTAGATTACCACCACATTTCCCCTTTTCTATTTTAATAAAAAAAAGCAAAAGGTTATGACTAACAAAAGAAAAACTATATACAAAAGTACAATAACTATATACAATATATACAAATAATAAATACCTAAACAGGTATTTGACAAATCAGAGAAAATAATTCCATTATCTATCCTATTTTGGTAATTCCAAGATGTATCTAATGCACTTTCTATCCTAATTAATTTTTCAACTATAAGTAACTAATCTTCAACCATAACTAACTAATCTTCAACTCCCTCAGAGACCCAAGAAGGAAATAATATTAGCTAAAAAAAATAAAAAACAGGAAGTGCATGCAAGCAACTTCCAAAAAATTTGTAAGTTGACAGAAACAGCCAGCTGCCTGGGCAGTCACCTGAGGTTTCTCCACAGTGTTGGGGCATCATCTTCAGCCTATAGGCTTAGTGTATCTGACAGACTCATTTGTGAAGTAGGATGTACACAAGGTCAACAGTTCAATCTCACATTGAGTGAGAGCAGTCCATGTACCAGAAACACCTGAATTCCACTAGTGTCCTGTCATGATTCAGGATTTTAATTTCTGGAAATTGTTGACAGTTTTTTAATTCAGCTGTCCATTCTTCTTGGCTGTGTATATATGGCTTCATCTCAGCATCCTCTTCTTCTCCACATCCCTCTATTAAATGCCAGTCTACTTTTGAGAGGCATGAGCTTTCAGCTGCTGTTCCATTGTACAACAGAATCCATCGGCCCTCTGCCTGTTAAGCTGCCTTCGAAGAAAAGGGCACCGTACCTTTTCCGGATGCGAAGGCCACTTCAGGGATGGGGCCATATTGTCCTGGCCTCAGAAGATGCCTTTTGATAAAGCCATAACCACACTTGTTTTGGTAAGAATCAGTAGTCCATTGTTTCGTGTTCTGTCTGTCCATTTTGTCCTGTTGATTCGAGGATACTTTGTTGTCCAGTGGCTAACTTTTGCCACAAGGAAAGTTGACTCCATATGCAGTTTCTTCAATGCCCATATTTTCTCTGAAATAGATTAGTACTGCCAGGAGCTGACATGTCTCAAAAAGAAAAATTTTCTAAGTTATTAAAACATTTTAAATGCCATATTCTGTAGATCTCTGAAGGGTTTGAAGATGACCTGTCTAAAACATCTCTGCTCAATTTTTAAAACATATCTAATATGACTACAAGTTCTATTGAAATATCTAACTACTAACTTTCATTTCTTTATATCCTAGTAGTTGGTAATAATAACATTCAAGGATCAGAAATTTGTATTACATTGTTAAATGAATGGTATAAATACAATTAGAAATATACATATAGCATTTTCTAACAATATCAGTTTCAAATTTGTATACAATATAAAACAATTTAATCCAATGTAAAGTATTAGTGATTGTCTTTTTCTTTTCTTTCTTTCTTTCTCTCTCTCTCTTTTTTTTTAACAAGAACCTTAAATCTAATCTCCTTTGCTTAGCCTTTTTCTTAACCCTTGACAATAACTTGTAACCAGCCCCCCTAAATACTGAAAATTATCCCAGACCCAAAACCCATTAAAAAGACCAAAAAACCACCCACCCCACACCACCTCTTTGGGAATGTGGGCGACGTAGTCTTAAAATTGCTTCCTGCTGGGTATGGGCAAAGTTTTCTTTATCATGAAAGAATGCTCTGAGCACCTTGTAGTTCAAAGCTGATCTGTGGATGATGTTTGTCAGCTTAATGATATCATTATTGTCCACGTGGAATTGTTGTTGTTGTGGGGCCCCATCTTCTTTCTGGAGACTTCAGTTGATGTTAGGCCTGGCCATGATTTCCTGCAGAAAACTGATAAGAGACTCGAACACAAAAACATATATATGCAGCTAGCCTTTTTTCTAGAATTAGTTAGTACTCTATATGACCATTCATATCTTAACAAAGTTTAAAATGTATATATATCTATATATCTTTATATGTTAATCTTGTAAATTTTGATATAAAATTCATACTTTAAGAAAAGTTTAAAGAATCAGAATAGAATCAAAGAGTTGAGATTAGTAATAGAATAGTCCCTTAATTAATTTTGCTTTTGTCCTGTACCATAGCAGAAGATGGCTCTTATTCTGGCATGATACAGGGAGTTTGCATTTTCCTTTTAACAACATGCTTGATTTTAAAGAAGGAGAGAGCCATTCTCCAACTCCAAAGTCAGCTTTAAATTTTAATTGAACTGGGACTATTAGAAAACCAATAGTGTTAAATCTTTAGAGAAAAGCAGAAACAAACATTTAGGAAGACATAAAAATTTTTTAGATAATATATACCCATACACCGTTTCATTCTGTTTCTTGGGATAGATGATTTGTCCCTTTTCTTCAGTTGTCTCATTTGTCCAGTGTTCTTCAGATTCCTTAACCTTCATTCTCCTAAAAGACAAAAACAAAAAACCTTTCCCCAAGACTAATTTTGGGGATGTTTCCTTTTGACAAGTTATTATTTGATTAAATGAAAAGGCATGTGTTATTGATACCAGTTAGTTTAAATTGGATGTTCATGCTGGTTGATGAACTATCACCTCCTCTAATTAAGAGGTCTCTCTTGTTCAAATCGAACCTTTATCAATTTTGATGGTACCCACAGCTTATCTTCTCCTGTAGAAACAAAAGCAAAACCTCGTCCCCAATGTAATACATACCCTGGTTTCCATTCTGAGGTCAGCACGTCCTTAAAGTATATAGGCTGATTTAATTCTGTAGTTTTTTCTATTATCCAATGTCTCTCTGCAGCTGTTGTTCCTTTCTCATTGGCATTCAGAAAATTCAAAGTTAGAAGAGCATTATGCAGTCTATTTCTGGGGGTTTTTGTTACCCATTTCTGTTTTTTTAGCATATCCTTTAGAGTTCTGTTTGATCTTTCTATAACTGCTTGACCTGTAGGATTATGTGGTCTGCCTGTAATATGCTTTATATTGTAATAAGCAAAAAACTGTTTCATTTTAACAGAGACATATGATGGAGCATTGTCAGTTTTGATTTGTGCAGGTATACCCATGATGGCCATAACTTCTAGCAAATGAGTGATTACAGAATCAGCTTTTTCAGAACTCAAAGCAGTTGCCCATTGAAATCCTGAATAAGTATCGATAGTGTGGTGTACATATTTCAATTTTCCAAATTCTGCAAAGTGAAACACGTCCATCTGCCATATTTCATTTCTCTGAGTACCCTTTGGGTTACATCCTGCTGGTAATGGCGTCTGATTGTAGAAGGAACAAGTAGGACATTTCTTTACTATTTCTTTGGCTTGTTGCCAGGTTATGGAAAAATCCTTTTTTAAACCTTTACTATTAACGTGGTGTTTTTTATGAAATTCTGAGGCCTCCAGCACATTTCCTATCAATAATTTATCAATATGCCTGCTAATTGACGAAGTCTCAATTTTCCTTTGTAAATCAAGTCAGAGATTTTTTTCCACATAAGTTTTTAATTTTTTATTTGGTTTATTTGGTAAAAATATCCATTCCAATATAATATCTTCCCTCTGCATTAATATTCCAGTAGGAGAACGCCTAGAAGGTAAAATAACCAAAATGCAATCCAGCTTTGGATCAATACGATCCACGTGTCCTTCATGCACTTTCTTTTCTACCAAGGCTAATTCTTTCTCAGCTTCAGGTGATAATTTTCTTGGACTATTTAAGTCCTTGTCACCTTCTAAAGTTTTAAACAAATTAGTCAGTTCATCATTTTTTACCCCAACAATAGTTCGTAGATGAGAAATATCTCCAAATAATCTTTGAAAGTCATTAAGAGTTTGTAGTCTATCTCTCCGAATTTGCACCTTTTGGGGTCTAATTTTTTGTAGCTCTATTTTATATCCTAAATAATTAATAGAATCTCCTCTTTGTATCTTTTCAGGAGCAATTTGTAATCCCCAGCAAGGCAAAATTTTCTTTACTTCTTCAAATATTATTTCTAAAGTATCTGTATTTGAGTTAGCTAGTAAAATATCGTCCATATAATGATAAATTATAGATTTAGGAAATTTTTTACGTATCACTTCCAATGGCTGTTGTACAAAGTATTGGCACAGAGTTGGGCTATTCAACATTCCCTGTGGGAGGACCCTCCATTGAAATCTTTTAACCGGTTGAGAATTATTATAAGTAGGCACTGTAAAAGCAAATCTTTCTCTGTCTTTTTCTTGTAAGGGTATTGAAAAGAAACAGTCTTTTAAATCAATAACTATGAGAGGCCATCCTTTTGGTAACAGAGTAGGCAACGGCATCCCTGATTGTAGAGAGCCCATTGGCTGAATTACTTTGTTAATCGCTCTAAGGTCTGTTACCATTCTCCATTTGCCAGATTTCTTTTTAACAACAAAGACAGGAGAATTCCAGGGGCTACTTGATTTTTCAATATGCTGAGCATTTAACTGTTCTTCTACTAGCTCTTCTAAAGCCTGGAGTTTCTCTGTTGTTAAAGGCCATTGTTGGACCCATACAGGCTTGTCTGTTAACCATTTTAAAGGTAGAGCTATTGGTGTCTTTGGAAGATCATCAGTTACTGTGCCCTGTTCTTGTATAATATGGATAGCTGGTGACCACTCATTAGAACAATATCTTCTAATATTTCTCTCAGTAACATGTGTTAGGTTATGATTTGTTTCTGAGATTGGAGGGATGTTAATCTGAGTATCCCATTGTTGCAACAAGTCTCGACCCCACAGGTTCATAGTTATGTTAGCCACATATGGTTTTAATTTTCCTCTCTGTCCTTCTGGACCTATACATTCGAGCCATCTTGCACTCTGTTTCACCTGAGATAATGTCCCAATTCCTAACAGTTGAACGTTTACCTCCTGAAGAGGCCAAGTTGGATGCCAAAATTCTGGTGCAATTATGGTAACGTCCGCACCCGTGTCTGCCAGACCAGACAACAAAACACCATTTATTTTTATCATTAATTTTGGTCTTTGTTCATTAATAGAAGTTTGCCAAAAAATTTTCTTTATGTTTTCTCCTGAATTTTCTATTCTCTCTGTTTCATCAACCTGACCAGCATGATTTATTCCAATAGTCATTTGGTTATTTAATCGCTTTCCAGAGCAGGCATTTCCTCTATAGCTGCAGGAAAGGTTTGAACTGGATTTGCACTGGGGGCCTGCGCGAGGCCCCTCTGGGAGTTTCCCGAAGACTGAGGCAAAGGATTACCCTGTCTGTCCTTTGTTGATCTACATTCGTTGGTCCAGTGTTTTCCCTTACCATACCTTCTGCATACTCCAGAAGGAAGGGGCATTCTGTTGCCCTTGTTCCTTGAATAAACATTGCTTCTAGGAATGACCTGTTTACAGTCCCTTTTAAAATGTCCTTGCTTTCCACACCCAAAACATCTAACATTCCTCAAACCTTTTGAAATTACTTCTCCTACCCACGTATCATCATGCTCATCAACCTCAACATTAATTGTTTCTCTAATCCAATCTTCCATAGGTGCAGATCTTGCCCTTATTGGCCTGATTATTCTTTTGCATGCTGCATTCGCATTCTCAAAGGCCAAAGATTCAATTATTGCCTTACCAGCTTCTGAATCCGAGACCATTCTCTTTACTGCTGAAGCCAGTCTTTGTAAAAAATCTGTAAAAGACTCTTTTGGGCCTTGCCTCACCTTTGTAAATGACTCAGATTTTTTTCCTGGTTCCTCAACTCTGTCCCATGCATTCAAGGCTGCCGTTCGACATAAAATTAGGGTTTGGACATCATATAAACATTGTGTTTGTGCTGAAGCATATTGACCTTCTCCCATAAGCTGATCCTGGCAAACTTGTATTCCTTTATCCCTCATTGTTTTTCTATATTTTTAGCCTCCTCCTTAAACCAAGTCAGAAATTGAAGTCTCTGGCTGGGTTCCAGAACACCTTGTGCAAGGTCCCGCCAGTCCTGTGGTATTATCCTATTATATGTTGACCAAGTGTTTAACATTTGCTTTACATATGGGGAATGCATGCCATAAGATACTATTGCCTCCTTAAACCTTTTTAAATCCAACATTTCAATTGGAGCCCAATTATTTTGTGTAGCCATCATTTGATCAGGCACCTGCTGTACAGTTACAGGATAAATTAAGGGTGACTGTGTGAAAACAGGCTTTCTTTCTACAACCTTATGATCCCAATTTGAAACAACTTCACTGTTAATTGTATAAATTAAGGGTGACTGTGTGAAAACAGGCTTTCTTTCTACAACCTTATGATCCCGACTTGAAACAACATCTTCTAAAGCTGTTATCCTGGCACTTAAATTGACTATCTTTTAAATATTAAAATGTGGATTAGCATAGTGATAAGGTGCATAATTCCACCAATACTAATATTATATAGTTGTTCCATTGTCAGACTGCCTAATATTTCGAACAAAAACCAATTTTCTTCCAATGTACACATAAAGCCCATTTTTTTTTAAATGTGGAAAAAATTGTCTTTTAAATAGTTTCCTTTATGACTTACCAAATCTGCATAGAACAGTAGAAATCCCAGTGAATTAAATCTGCATAGAACAGTAGAAATCCGAGGGGATATTCAAAACAGCCACCTAGTGTCCCAGATGTAAATCCAAAGAGAAAGAGAGAGAGAGAGAGAGAGAGAGAGAGAGAGAGAGAGAGAGAGAGAGAGAACAAGAAAGCGTAGCTGGCTAAAGTTTAAATGCAGCCACGTTTTCCCTCTTGTGCCGAGTCAAGGCTTGGGTCTGGCTTCCTTAAACTTTGACCACTTGCGTTGGCTTTACAGGCAGGGCCCTGTTCGGCAGGGCAGGTCTGAGTTGTTTGTAGCACCGGCTTTAAGCAAGTTGCTCACAGACCTAGGCCCGGGCCAGAAGCTGCCGCTCAAACTAGGAAGCCGGCAGCTCGGACTAGGTAACTGGCAGCTCGAACTAGGAAGCCGGCCGCCCGGTCTGCCGCCCTTGCGGGAAAGCGGACCCGCCGCCAAGCCAAGCGGTTTTCAATGGATTCTTGTCACGTTGGGCGCCAGATATAGATGTAACCAACCGTTTTATTAAATAAGAAACACAGAAATAATGCAAAGGAGAAAGCCGAGAGGTCAGAGCTCAGAGCCAAAATCTCACCCTTCTGCCTGCGGTGTCCCAGATTCCCGAATGAGAGCTCCTTTTCCTGTCTGTTAGTCTATTTAAAGAGACAGAACAAGCCACAGCTATCTCACCTCACCAGTTCCTCAGCTGATCCTGTTTCCTCAGACTGGAAGCTTCTGTGTCCTCATCCCAATAGCTCTCAGCTGAACTGTGTTGCTCCAAAGCCTGAAAGCTTAACCAGCCAAATGCTTCTAGTTTCTGGTCCTCACGCCTTATCTATCTTTTTGCTTTCTACCACCACTCCCTGGGATTAAAGGCTGGCGTTCTGGGATTAAAGGCGTGTGCCACCACCGCCACACTTTTGCTATGGCTCTAATAGCTCTGACCCCCGGACAACTTTATTTATTAACATACAATCAAAATCATATTTCAGTATAATTAGATTACCACCACAACAGAGCTTTTCTCAAAGAGGTGCTTTCTCTGACAGAAAAGCAAGCTTTACTCCTGGATAGTTCTGTTTTGCCCTGGCTGGGCTCTTTCCCCAGACAGCGTTCTGACTGAGCAGCACAACTGCTTCAGACCCAGTTCAGCTTTACTGTTTTCCCAGAATGGTCCTTTCTCTGATAGGAAAGCTTTTTCTCAGATTTTCTTTTTACAGCTGTGGACCTATCAACCCGGGACTTGTAGGAAAGCAGATAACTGTGCCGTTCCCACCGGCTTTAGTTTTGTTTGTTCATTAGCAATCTTCCCCTGGGTCCTGCACCTTCCTGCCTCAGCTCTGTGCTCCAGGAAGTTTACGACTGCAGGAACCCTAGTATCCCCAAAATGCACTCCAACTCAGAGACTCTGGCCAGTCACCTCTGGGTTTTTGGTCAGAAGTGAGGATATAATGCTAACAGTTTACATTGCTTCAGGGGATCTTTGCATTAGGATGATTAGGAGCACCTTTTCATTCTGAAATGCTCAAACAAAACCCTTGATGCCTCAGCTTGGCTGTAACTGAAAAGCTTGGCTTTTTGCTTTTCTCAGGTCAAGTTTCCGGCCCTTTTGGGCTCTCTGTAGCTCTTCACCCACTCTCCCAAGCATTTCCCTCAGGGTACTCTGACCCACTGTCTCTTACTAGCTTGAAGAGACAGAGCTTAGAAGACGTTTTTAGAAACTTGTCCCTGCCTCCTGCATTGCAGGGAGGATTGTTAAAGCTTGAAAGAACTTAGGTTTTTCTGTCTTAAGTTTGTTGTTTTCCCTTAGAGCTAATCACAGGTGGTCCCCATACTAATATCTTCAGGTGATTCTAATTTTTGTCCTTGAGAAAGTTAAGGCTTTAGTTTTTAAAGTTTTTTAAGAGAGCTTTTGAGAAAGATTAAAGCTTTTTAGAGAGATTTTTCCCCCAAATTTTCCAAGAAAAGCTTTTAGTTTAAGAGAAAGATTTTTTTTCCCCAATAGAGAAAGACCAACTTTTCCCAAAACTTCCCAACTTTAAACTTTGACTTCTTACACCCCCATTTTTGCCTCAGGGAGAAATCACTTTCTCCTGCCACTTGGACTTAGCATTTCAGCTGTCTCCAGGACAAAAGCTTCCACAGGAAACTTTCTTCCCCATAAGCTCAGAGAAGAGTTTTACTACCCGTAAAGCCCAAAGAAAGATTTTCCCCCAGTTTGCTTTCATAGCCCCCAAAGTTAGAAAATTGAAGAGTTTTTCTGTCTAGTTGCCTTACTTATTTTTTCCTACACGATCTGACACTTAAAAGTTTTTCCTACACTATATTACTACCCTATACCTTATACTTATTTTTCACAGAAATTGAGAAAGGGATAGAAGATAGCAAATTTTGACAGAAGAGAATTTCACTGCAGCATCGGACATCCTTCCAGTCCACTTTCCTTTTCTCTCCAGGATAAAACCCCTGCCTCTCAATAATATATATATATTCCATAACACCGGCATGCCTTTCCACTGGCAGGGCTGACTCAGCACTTTCGCCAAAAACTCTGTAATAAAACTATTATTTTCCTTTATCTTTAGTCCCTATTCATTTGTCTTCCCCTTTTTTCATTCTCCCTTTTTTTTCTTTAGTCCCTTTTTCTTTTTTCTTTAGTCCCTGTTCATGGCACCATTCTGTGGGGCGTTTACCCATCAACCCCACAGATCCCCAGAGTTTTCTTGAGTGTGAGCAGCAGGAAATATTAGAAGGATTTATTGCAGAGATAAACAGATAGAAAATAAAGGATAGCCTTGAGAGGGCCCCCTACTGTCTGTGCCCCAGGGTTTTTATAGAGACGCAAGGGGTGGAGCAAAAGACCTCCCCCCCTCCCCCCAGCACAGCCAAGTGCAGACCATCTCAGACACCTGCCCTCGGGCCTGTGGTCCTAATCATCCCCTATGCAGACCTGCTGGGTAAAGCCACGAGGAACCTGATAACGGGCTCCCACACACCATCACCTGGGAAACACCTAGAATTCACTGCAGGAATGCCAGGCAGTCCTATTGACATCAGCCAACATTCAGTCAAGTAGGCAACTGATACCAGGGAAAGGACTGGTCCCAAGCCCTCAGCTCCACAGTCCTTAGAGAGGTCTCCTGACCCTCCTAGACAGGTGTGGGGAGGACTAGGAAACCATGTCATTCCACTGCTGCTGTGCCTCACACCAGCAAATATTCCAGTGCAGGGCTGTGGTACAGGAAGCTGAGGTGCCCAAATCTGGGAGAAACGGAGCATGCACACCAGGTTATAGCTGTCAGATAGCTCTCCCACAACCTTAAAGCCTAAAATTGCTCTTTTCTGGTCAGGAAATTTGCTGAACTGTGAGGGAAAAATTGAGTGGCAGCCCAGGAATTTGGATGGAACATGGGCAATGCTTCTTCTGCTTGTGAAACAAGAGAAGCCTGTCTTCTGTGTTTGTCCTCTCCACTTTTGCAGAACCTCTCACTGACAGCTCCTTTTACAGATGCAAGAGAAAGCCCCCCTTTGTCTATCCTGATCATCCTGGACGGGCCTGATCCTGGGGTTCATGGGGATGCTGGGCCTGAGGCTGCTGCTGGTGAGTGGTTGGTTGGACTTGCCGCCTGGGGCACCTCCTCATCCTTCATGTGCTCTCATCCAGGTACTTTTGTCTTGTTTCACTTTAGACAGATACAGTGTAAAATGTCTTGTACAAGATCAAATTTTTAAAAAGGAGTTGCTTATTTTAATTTACACAGAGTATTTTACCTGCATATATGGCTGTGCACCACACACGTGTGCCTGGTGCCTTTGGAGGCCAGAAGAAGACGGCATTGGATTTCCTAGAGCTGGGATTACAGATGGTTGTGTGAATGAAAAGTCCCCAATGGAAGGTGTCTGGTTGGAACAAAGAACTCCTGGAGCAGTCTGTGTCTAGAGACTGATGCACCAGTTGGCATCTCAATCCTGTGGAGAGACTGGAATTTTGTAGGTTCAGGGGCTAAATACTTTATCTTGGGCTAGTCTTAGCTTTTTGAGACAGCCATTTCTTGCCACTCTGTATGTGAAGAAACACCTAATGATAATAAATAAGCTATTAACTTATAACTAACATCTTGTGATAATATGTAAAAATCTCTTAAAAGCTATTAACTTAGCAGAACACTAGTTTTCACCAATCCAAGAGCTAAGAATGTAATCCAATAGCATCTGAGGTCTATAGACTAGCACCCCACTTCTCCTTGTACCTGCCTTTCTGGTGTACCCACCAATGTATTTTAAATTTGCCTTGACTTATGACTTTCATTGTTTTGTAAAACAATTAAAAAGCCTGTGAAACTGCTTTCAAGCTGGAACATGCCATTTGGAATTATCTAAATCCTTGTTCCAGGTCATGGTCACTCAAAATGGCTTCAGAACAAACTATCCCCTATTTCCTTTAAGATGTGAGCTGTGGTTTGTACATTGATAGTTCTGAGCTGCTTTCTGTGTTTTGGGTACAGAAGATGGTCCTTTGTGAGAGTAGCATGTGTTCTAATCACTGGTCTGTCTCTTCAGACCCTCAAATTATTTTGCCCCTTATTCTTGATAACGCTGTCTAAAAGTATATAAACAACCCATGCTAGAAGCTGAATGCCAGTGACGGCATTTAGGAAACTGTAGTAGGGCGGCTTTGAAGACCATAGTCTAGCCCTGCATCTAGCTGTGCTCTCGGCTTCATGCTTCACGGTGACACCTAAAGCTAGACAATTCCTGGAATGGCATACGCATATGGATTTCACTTTTATTAATTCTTTGTGGATTCCACATCACACAATCTATCCCACTCACCTCCCTGTGACATCTCACCCACCTTCTGACCTTGCAAACTCCCCCCACTAAACAAAACCAAATTTAAAAAAACAAAAAACAAAAAACTGAAAACCAAACAAAACAAAGAAATAAAACAAAAACCAAACAAAACATAAAAACAAAAGAAGAAGAATCTTGTCTTGGAAGCTGTATTATCTTAACACATGATCAGTGGGAGATAAGAAGACCGAAATGCCAAAGATGTGTGGATAGTAGAGTACAATTTCAATGTGAACTGTAGCTTTTGAATTGTGAACTATTTATCGGTCCAGAAACCACCTGTGTTGGTTTTGACAAAGGATTTGTCTCTGCTTCACTCATATTGTAAAAATTTTGAGTAAATCTTGACTAATCTGGGACAGAATATTTCATTGTGACCCCATGTTTCTGGACCACAGACTCCACTGTGTGAAACAGCATGCATCTGAAAGTCCTTTCAGTGAGAGAGCTGCAGGGTGCTGTACTCAAAGGTGGTTGCCTATGGATGTGTTTTCCTAGATCAGACACTTAGAGGCCACAGCAGCCTTGGTCCAAGAGGCTCTGACAACTGCTGGAATTTTCGGCAGAACCTGGCATCATACATATAATGTTAGTTTTTCAGGCACATATAATGCAGGGCTTCTGGAATCTTGGAGCCCTCTACCTAGAGTTTAAAGAAAGCCTGTGAACTCAGAGTAATGTGTAGCAGAGCTAGATTCCTTATAAGGAGCCTCTGAGAGAGTGATGCAGGAGGCTATGATGGTGAAGCATTGGCCGCAGTATAAACCTATGGTGTTAGAGGTGTGAAGAACATGGAACACCTGTAGAGGAGACTTGAAGCCAACAACTGGAGACACTGAAGAGTGAAGCCATGCATGCCACAAATAGTTATGCCATAGAGATATGGTTGCTGAACCCAGTTAGAACATACTTGACACAGAGGCCAAGGGACTTTCTTTATGGACATTGTCTTCTTTCATTCTTGCCTTCTGTAAGATCATGCAATACTCATTTTGGCCCCAATTTAGATACGAGCACAAGTTTTGGGTGCAAGGCTCTCAGGTATTCTGCAGGAGTCCAGAGAGACCAGTGGGATGATCAATACGTTAATGAACCAACCACAGTCATCAGGGAGAGGTGCCCTCAGGGTTAAATGCTTGAATCTGAAATTAGGAGACTCACTGATGTTCTCAGATTTGACTCCCAATATGTGTAAACAGTAGGTATCAATTTACCAACAGAAGAAGTGACAGATGCGTCTTCTGTTAAGGCAATCTTCTCAACTCCTTATTCAACCACTCTACAAAGCTTCTCCCTTTACCACCTCCATGTGTTATCCATAGCTAATTACACTGTCCTTATAAATATGTTGAGGGCCCCCACTCCTCAGCTGGGTGTGGATCCCATTTCTAAACCAAATGGTAGGAGACTACAGTGACTCAACTGTTTCTCCTTGGTGTGAGTACACACATCATTGAAATCTGAACCTCAGAAAGTTTGATATGAGCTTTAATTTTAAAGAGATGCAATCTGGAGTAAAAGAAGTATGAAATCTAAGAAAATGTATTTGATAGTGAACCCAGGCCCTGACCCCTGTTTTCCATCCCTGAATGGTGTGGGAACAATAAAAATGACAGGGGTGACATTTACCATCTGGGAGCCAAGGGTTCTAGACTTTCAGACTTTACAGAGATCTCTATGTGTGTGTGTTTCTGTCTATCTGTCTCTCCAGTTTTTTGGGGGGGAGGGGATAGTTTTTTGTTTTTTTTTTTGTTTGTGTGTGTGTGTGTGTGTGTGTGTGTGTGTGTGTGTAATCCTGACTACGAATTTTGATTTGGGTAAAGAATAAAGGGTTTCTATCCCATGCTTTGTCAACACAGGTTTAAAATGACAACTTGTCATTTCATTAATAGGAAGTAATATTTAAATTAAGAAAAACATGCAGGCACATTCACAGACATCTGAAAATCCAGATGCTATAGTACCACACTCAGTTGTAGAGAGGCAACTGAACACTGACATGGACATTATATCTCTGGAATTGTTCTCACCAAGAGAGAGCTATAGAAATTGTCACAAGGACCATCCCTAGTGACACAGCAAAGTTTGCTGAGCTGTGTGGAGATTTAACATTTTCTGTGACTGAGGTATCCATTTCTTCTGCCTTGTCTGCAGCACCAGAGATTCTCTCTTCCCTATTGTGTACTCTGAGGTCTGAGTTTGACTTCCTCGTCTTTTCATTTCCAGTTTTATCTCAGGTTGGGTTTGTTTTAGCCGTTCCATGTCGACTTTCATGTCTTGAACTGTTTTCACCACGTCCCTCACTGTTCCTTTGTGTTTTCATAGACGTCATTAAGGGTTTTTCCACATCCTCTGTGAGGTCCTTGCACATATTCAGAACTGCTGATTTGAAGTCCTTGTGTTTCCATGCTGGTGTCTTGGCCTCTGGGTTTGTGGTGACTGAGGTGATTTTAGGTGTTGATGTCTGGTCTTTGTTGTGCGGGTGCTCTGTTGTTGGTTTCTGCTGCCCTCTCTTGGTCTTAGGAGAGTGTGGTGGTTGTGGTTCCCGGATAGACAATGTTTCTGCAGATTGATGGGTGGCAAAGAGAAATAGAGGTGGGCTAGGTAAAAGGCCCTAGAGTTGCTCCAGAAAATAGGCAAGGGGATCCTGTCTACATCAAGTGATGGGGTCCCCAGGAAAGTAGACATGTGATAGAAAGTGGGCCTTCTGCAGTAGAATGTCCATGTTTCTGAAGCTTTCCCGGACACCTTCTGTTCAACTCCATTCCCTTCCATCATTTGTACATCACACTTAAACCTGTGGGTGAGCACTTCTCTGAGCTACCCTTATTCATTGGCCACAGACTGCAGAATCCAGTGAAAAAGAGGAGGAGGTCCACAGGCTGGGGCAGCTACCAATCTTCCTGTGCCTTTACTGCCTCCTTGTGGTGGATTGCATGTAGTACATGGCTCCAGTGTGTAGGAGTTCTAACTGCCACCAGCAACTCTGTACCCAGACTGTGTAGGTAAGGGGGTGGGGTCTTTGTTATCCAAAGGATTCTAAGGCCTTATGCTTGGCAGGCTAGATGCACAAACCAGGTCACTCTCCTTTCTTTCCTCTCACCCTTGTTAGAACTTGGGAGACTGCTTTCCCCTGAGAAAATGGAATAGTGAATTCAATGAGGGATTTAAGTTGGCTGAAATCAAGACTGAAGATCCTTTCTCCAACCCCGCCATATCCTTTCCTTCTGAGCTAATGGAACAGGCTTGTGGACGGTGTTCAGTTTACCCTGGGCTCATGGACACTCACTCTGTGTAAGATGATGGGGTGTATGAGCTGCAGTCCTCAGCTGCCCACAACCTGGGAGCCAGGTGAGAGCTCTTATTTGTGTCCTTGTGGGTGGTGCCTGAGCATCTCCCCTCCCTCTTATAGAGTGAATGCTGAAGCTACATCCTTAGTGAGTGTCCTCTTAAAGAATTGATGGATAAGGAGTCAAAACATAAACATGTAGCCAATTGTGTGGAGAGATCATCCTTGGAATTTGCTTTTACTCCCAGAAACAGGTGGCTCTTCCTTTTATACCATCGAACACTGTCCAATGAGCCAAACTGGGGCTCTCTCAGCCTGGCAGAGCAAAGGAAGCAGAACTGGCTGACAAAGGCAGAGCATCCACTTCCAGATGACCCCTTGCTAATGTGAAACCAAGTGGGCTTCCTGAGCTATAAATGGCCTGCTTGAAAATGGAGCTTGTTTCTCTCTCCTGATACTGTAGTAACCAGAAAACACTCTTAGGTTTGGTTTGCTGTATAGAACTTCAGGATGTATTGGTGAAATTATTAAGGCCACTCCATGTAGTTAAAAGGAGATTTATTTAATGGCGTAACTTACAAATGAAGGGATAGGAGGGTTGAGGGTTCTGGCAAGGGCGCAGCATAGTCCAGCAGTGTTCTCTGGAGAGCTCTGTCAGTCCACCTCTAGTGTCCGGGTTCCCATTAGCAAGAGAGCACAGCATGTCCCTATCTCGGGTCTCCAGGGCCCTGCCTTGGCCCAGCCTTGTAGGTGTGACAGTTACCGAAGCCTCAATGGGGGTTGGAACTTCTAGACCAAAGCTGGAATGGCTACCCACTACAAGGATGGTTTTGTCTCCTGATTCTAGTTCAGTAGTTCAGTCCCAATCATTGTCATCCTATGAACATTAATCAATGTGGGGTGAGAAAGAAGTATTGATGCTGGATGTGACTTTCCTGTTGTCTGTGATACCAAAAGGCAGGTGAGTTACTACCCAGTTGTGACAGGAGACAGTTTTCCTTCCTCTATACTGTGTCCCCACAGCTCCCTCAGGTTGATGATGTCTGGTTGAGCAGACGGGCCCTATTACAATTGTGGGTTCTGTAGTCACATACTGACTCTGTTATCTTGTAGGCCTCAACCCTGTCCTGACAGGCTTCCTCAGCTCAGGGAAGCTGGGGGATGAGAGGGAGGAAGGGGAAGGAAAGATACTAAGGCTATAGGAGGATATGGGCTTAAGAGATTGGTAAATGGAGGGAAAGAGAGGGAGAGGCAGCTACATTTAGAGGTAGGGGTAGCAGATTTTCACATTGTAGGCTCAGGAGGAGGTACATTTGGGGGAATTCATTACAAGGAGACTCTCCGATCATCTCTGATGCCCAGGGCCATTTCTAACAGTATTATAGTCTCCTGGGTAGCTCTCAATGCTTGTCCTGGTTCTAGAGAGCCCCATGTATGGTTGGTAAGAAGGGTAAGAAGGAGGGAGACCAAGGGAGGCAAGACTCTGCCCTGGAGGTACAGAGTGTGTTACAGGGCTTTGCTGTACCCACTGACAACCAGTGCGAGCTCCACCATTGAGTGGGAGGAGGTAGGTTTGAATTTCCTAAGACCATGAGTAAGATGCTGTGTCTGATCAGGTGATGCTGAACTGAGGCACTGCAGGTCAGTCATCTAGTCCATGCTAGGGCCCACATTCTGTGGGAGTGACATTTTGTTTCTGTTCTGACTATGGCCTTAATTGTATATAGAAAGGAAAGCTGTAATCAAGATTCACCAAAACAATCTCCGGATTAGGCATGAAACCTTTTTATTGTTCTTTCTTTGAGCTTCATGAAGCAATGGGAATTTTCTCAGACAAGCAATGCTTTGGAACTGTGAGAGGGGAAATGGAAACACTGATGAAATTCTAAGTTACAGGAGGCTCTGCTCAGTTCACCACCAGAAACTGAGCCTTTGGTCACAGCAGCTGAGGCACAGCCTGTGTGTCTCTGGGCAAGTGCTCAAGGCAAAAGTTTGGGACTGGGTCAGTGCCTGGCAAGGCTTTGGTGACCAGAAGACAAGTTGGCCAGGGTGTCAAAGGGAAGTGTAGGAGTTGGGTTGTGTCTTAGACCCTTTCTGGAGGACCTGACATCTCCAGGGCCATGTCCCTGCCATGGTCACATCACTGAGTCTTTGTGTTCAGTGTCCCCTTGTGCTGCTCCACTAGTGACCCGATCCACTGAGAAGTTTTCTGTCTGGCTTCCTCCCAGCTGACAGGTGGCTCATAGCCCAGATCTTGCTGAGCTTTCTTGTAGGAGAAGGTGAACACACTATTTGTCATTGTGACCAAGCAGCGGTTTAAAGGAGGCTGGTAATTGTAGATTGGACGCAGCAGGAAACTCACAGTTTCCAACAGGAAAGCAAGCCAGTAGAGCAAGGGCAGAGGAAGGCTCCAACTGGAATCAAGGCGGAGGCCCCAGTCCTTGCTCAGGGCATAATTTAAATCAACAAAGCTTTGGTGAGGGGTTTCATCTGATATGTAGTAGAACTGACCTTGGATATTTGGTGACTTCTTGGGGTCTTGTAGGCCCCTGGCTGCCAGAATGTGTGCCCAGGCTGCATTACTCACAAACACTGGGTTGACCACAGAGAATTTGGCAAAATTAGCAAGTGTGCCATTATTCTTGAGTGCTCTATTTACTGCATGTGAAATGTGTTGGCTCCCTTCCCCATAGATGAATGGGAGTCTTAAGGCACAAGTATGCAAAGTGCCACCATCTTTCAGGGTGCACCCATTGGCTGCCAGCACTGCCTTCTCAGCCATCTTTTTGCTGTATGGGTATGGATGAGACCATCTGCTTTCATGATTGTCTTCTTCGCAGCCATTCTGGATGATCTCCTTGTAGGAGTTTGGTCCAGCCACAGACACTGTGCTGCTGTAGATGAAGACTGGGACACTGGCTTCCACACAAGCATCCAACAGGAGCTGAGTACCTGAGTATGGGAAGTTCATCATTACTGTTAGGAAAGAGGCTGAAGGGTCCACTGTGGAGTCAGATTCATCCCACCTCAAACCCAATGGAAGGACTACTACAGATCTAAACACATTCTTAACTGATCTTGACTCAAATTGCCATTCTATAGCCACAGAATAACCCCCAAATTAAAAGAAGTGACATTTAGATTCTTAAAAACAGGGGATTTCTAGGTTTCTGAATTTATAGAGCTATCTCTCTGTTTTCTCTGTCTCTCCCCATCTCTCTATCACTGTCTTTCTCTTTCTCTCTCTGTTTGAATATAATTATTTTTCTTCTCAGTGTTGGGATCACAACTAGGCTCTTCCACATGGTAGACAAGGACCCTCCCACTGAACCACTGTCCCAGTAAGCTTTCTGTTGCTGTGATAAACACCATGACCAAAGGAATGTGGGGAGGGAACAGTTTCTATGGCTTCTATGTTCCCATGGCAGTGTGTCCCTGAGGAAAGTCACCCAGGAACAAAGGCAGAGGCCATGGAGGAAAGTTCTCTACTGCTTTGCTTCCCATGTGCTCATCTTGTTTACCTGTATAACTCAGGACCACCTGCCTAGGGGTGACACACCCCACAGTGATCGGGCCCTCCCATATCCATCACTGATCCAGAAAATAACCCACAGATATAACCCCTGACCAATCTGATGGGAGCCATTTCTTAGATGAGGTTCCCTGTTTTCAGGTGACTATTATGAATAAAGCTGACTAAAATGAAAACTAGTTTTTTTATTCTGAAAAATATGCCCCCAGATTTTTATTCTGGTGATTTATTCCTTTATGTTTTCTAGAAACTGACATAAAGAAATTCCCATTATTTTGAGGATGTTGTTCAATAATTGAGACTTTGCCTTTTGTGTAGGTTTGATTCCTGAAACAACAACCACAAATTCAAATATGCTCCTCCTCCAAATAAAAGCAAAGAGTTCCTTATTTTTATGTATTTCATTTCATTAAAGGAAGGCTGTTTTTAATCCAAAAATTCAATTTACCATATTCTCAGAAGTAGTTCAAAATTTACAGCATGCCCACTCAGATATAATATAGAGGCATTATGTACTGTTATTTTATTTTAATTTATCTTATTTTTATGTTGGATTCTTATTCCTATGTATTCCAGACTGGGCTCTAGGTACGATCTTCCTGACTCAACCTCCTGAGTGTTAAAATTACAGATGGGCACCACTCCATCTGGGCCTGTAGTATACTCTCATAATAGACATTAAAGGCTGGTATTTTATTTCAGTTAAGAGTAATACAGAACTGAGAATCTGTATATTTAAGCACCAATGTGCAGCGCAGGGTATGAGGAATGTAGCTAGGTAGAATTAATAGGGATCCCTTTGAGTTGATAATGGCCATCCCCAAATAATTAGTTGATTTGGAAAAGGGGCCCAAGTCAGTAACTTTGGAGATTGGTGGAGGATACATTCCAGACAGGACCTTGAAAACACTGGTACTAAAAGGACTGACTTTTGATAGGGGGTCAGAGTGATCATGTTATATGGTAATGTCCTTTATTAAAGTATATTGCAGATCTACTTTCTGAGGCACGTACCATTTAAGGATGAAGATATGAGGAAGACATTCTATACCCTGGCTAGGACCAGTTTTCAGGAGTAGACTAACATTGATCTGTAGAGATGACCTTGAAGAAACTGGGAAAACCTTTGCTGTTAAGAAAACATGTGCTGGATCATTCTTTCTGGCAGCCTCTGTGGAGAGGCTTTGATGGCTCTCTACTGAGGAAAGGTCAGGGTCTGGTCCAGAGAGGCAGTGTGCAGGAGCCCAGATGGGAGAAGGGCTTCCACATTTCACCAGAGGGTACTCTTGAGGAGAGAGGGATAGGAGATATTAGATAGAAGGAGAGAGGGGGTGGAAACAGAAACACAGAATAGCCTTGGGTGGGCTTGGGTCATTATTAACCCCTCATCTCCTGTCTCTTCTAAGGGGCTATTTATAGGAGTACCAAGGGGTGGAGCAAAAAACCTCCTCCTAGCTCAGCCAAGTACAGACCTTTCCAGCCACCTGGTCACCATATATGTGGTCAAGCAATCCTCTAATGCAGTTCTGCTGGGTAAAGCAAGCTCGGATCTCACTAGGAAATCTTAATGACCCTACAAAGCTCCCCATTCTTGATATAATAATTCCCCCACACACACACCATGTCCCTCAGATAAACTGTACCTGTCTCAGGTCATTCTTGATTAATTTGACATACACAGATTCAAGAAGCTATCAAGAAGAAAGTGGCCCATCTTTGGTTACCAGCCCTGGCAGGAGGGGGTACAGAGCCTAACTTAACTCTGGCCCAGGTCCCTACTAAGATCTTGCAAACATCCACAGAGATCTCCATAGCAGCCACACCTCCCAGTAAAGGAGTAGAGGAGAATAAAAATGGGACATCCCTTTTGGAATAGGTCTAAGTTGACTACAGCAGTCTTAGCTGCACCAAGCTTCTTTTCTAAATCAATACTCTTTGCAAACAGATGTTCAATAAAATTTTCAAGAGACTATTTTGATTCCCAGGAAAAAACAGTCATTTCAAACACTTCAAAGTATCCACTCATGTAAACAAAATCTATACCAATTATAAAGACACTTACAAACTAACTCCATTGTGGGAGGCCTACTCCTTCCTAAACAGAAACAGAAGGAGTGGAAACTTCTAGGAAGAAGGCAGGAAAGTTCCCCCTAATTATGATACCTTTTTGCTTAAGTTTTCCAGGGGCCACTGAGACCATAAAATTATATTTTGAGCTATCATTAAAAGTGTTCAAATATATCTGAAGGCAAAAGTATAATAAAAACAATTCTAGTATGAACATCACTACACACTTTTTACAAAATTACATTCAACATTTATACTTCTTACATTCAACATTTATATATTTTACATTCAATAATTACACTTCTCACAATCAATATTTACATTTTTACATGCTTAATTCAAAAGGAAACTCTATAGAACTGTTTTACAAACTTACCTAGTAAAATCACTTAACAGATCTAACTTACATTGAAAATCAAATTCTATTAGCAAACATCTAGAAGAGATTTCTTAACAGAACTATTAACAAGACAGGAAGTATGCAAATCATTTCTAAAGGTCAGAGTTAATAGTCAGCTTTTCATTCTGAAAGTTTTCCTGATAGTTTGAAGTCAGAGCCTGATTCATCAGTGGCTGTAAGATTGACTGCGGGTAAAATTCCCTTTTCTTAATTATTTAAAGCTGCTTTTTAAGATTATCATGAGCGTTTCAATGATGTCAATGTTTCTCTCTTGCATTTCAAGCACAACCCCAGATTCTTTTTTTTAATTTGCCCATAATATTTTTCCTTTTTCAGATCCAAAGCAATTTCCCAGTACCCAGACCTCTTTCCCTAGTTTTCTAAAGGGTTTCAAAGTGACTTGTTGACAAACAGTATCAGCACTTTAATTGCTTCCTGACAGGCAACTGTTGACCTGTTTCTAGTTCTTGAGAGGCAAGCTGACAAAGCTTGTGGAAAAAATAGCATTTTGACCTGGAAAAACACTGAAAAAACAGAGTTTGGGGGCAGGGCAGTACCAGTGTCTCTTTTACAGACTTCATTTCCCAAACTGCCTTTCTCTATATTGTCACACTGTTACAAACCACATTATGGACTACGTTTTCCAAGCTTCCTTTTTCTGTCCCATCCTGTTACAAATGAACAATGTTTCCCATGCTGCCTTTCTGGTCCTCCACAGTCCGGGATCCATTTACTTGGTTTGTGTTCATACAGAAAGTCAAGATCAGGAGAACTTTTTCCACACAGGAGGTTTCTGTTCTCCCTGAGCTGCTGGCATTGACGGGTGGACTTCCTTCACCTAACATTGTCCCCAGAGTAGTCCACACCTGTCCACATGTGCACACTCAGACAGGCATTTTGGTAACCCTTTGACCCCTCCCTCTTGCCCCCTCCCCCCTGGACCTTCCTCGCCCTACCCCCACCCCTGTTTTACTGGGTAAGTGAAAAAGTAAAGAGACTACTTGAAAAGAAGGCTCTTTCTTTCCTTCTTTCTTTCTTTCTTTCTTTCTTTCTTTCTTTCTTTCTTTCTTTCTTTCTTTCTTGCTTTCTTTCTTGCTTTCTTTCTTGCTTTCTTTCTTGCTTTCTTTCTTTCTTTTTTTAAGCAAAGATTTTTCCACTGATAGAGAAAGAAAGGAAAGCTTTTCCAGAGATGTTCTTTTCTCAGCCTTGGGTGCTGTAGAGCCCCACCTTCTGACTTGGGGCTGGTAGTCCAGGAGGCCACTCTCCTTTCCCAATGGCCTTGTTTGTATGCAAATTTTGCCTTAGCTCTTCCAATGTTGCCTTTATAGCTGCTGAGAACTTAGATCCTGCAGCTTTTTCCCCTGGGTCCTGCTCTGCCTGTGCTTGGGCTCCATCCTTCAGTGGGGAAGCTGACCCACTTGGATCTCTGCCTGTACTCTCCCAAGAATCTATTGCTAGTCTCTTGCCACAGGGGATTTGGGCTAGGGTCTAAAGTATCTGCTGTTTTGTCTAATATCCACTGGATGGGGAGAAAGGACCAGCAGAGAGGATTTGCCCTGTTCCAAGAGGCTTTTTGTTTTTTCTTGAGCAATTACAGGTGATTTTCCCATACTGATGGATTTTAATTCCAGATTATTTAATTTTTGCCATTATAGAAAGAGAAAAAAAATCTGAGAAGAAAAGACCTGAAGAGCTTCAAGTTTTTCAGAGAGAGATTACTAAGTTTTTCCCAAGAAAGCTTTCAGTTTTTGAGAGAAAGATTACAAATTTTCCCCAAGACTTATGTTCTCTAAACTTCGCTTCATGGCCAAGGAAACTAATTCTGATGGTGAATTTATCATACAGTAACAATGTCAGTGGAGTGAAGAGTTTTATTTCATCTGCATCTGTCTCAGGGAAAATTCTTTCCTCTGCCACTCAGGACTTAAATCTAAGCTGTTCATAGGCCAAATCTTCCACAGGAATCTTTGTCTGCCTGTTTTTCTCATCTTTGATAGGTTTTTCTCTGATTCTTTCCCAGAAATTTGCATTCATAGTCCCATAGTTGGAAAAATCAAGAAGATAGTTCCTCTATTTTGTTGCTCATCTTATCCTAAGGTTTTTCTACACAATATTCCTACATTCTACCTTATATTTTTTCCTTAATTTTTATAGATAGAAATTAAGAGAGAGAGAAAAAGAAAGAAATCTAGATAGAGAGAAATATACACTGCAGCCTCACTTACATTTAGCTTTGGCTACCTAATTTTCAGTCTCGAGAATAAAATACTGTCACCTTTATTTTTAATTCATTATCGGGCATGCCTCCTTACACCTGAGACAACTGCACTCTCCCTTTTCCAAGTCACCTATCCCTGTTTCTGGCACCATTTGTGGGAGCCCAGATGACAGACTGGCTCCCACATTTTATGAAAGGTTACTTTTGAGGAGTGAGGGATAAGAGATATTAGATAGAAGGATAGAGGGGATTGAAACAGAAACACAGGATAGCCGCAGGAGGGCCTGCATCATTATCCACCACCCCTTCCTGTCTCTTCTAAAGGGTTAGGTAGAGGAATACAAAGGGGTGGAACAAAAGACCTCCCCCTAGCTCAGCCAAGAGCAGATCTTTTTCAATCACCTGGTGACCATGCACATGGTCAAGCAATCCTCTAATGCAGACTTGCTGGGTGAAGCAAGCTCAGATCTCACTAGGAACCCTTTGTGGGCATTCACGGCAGTGGGTGGGTGGACATCAGGCATTTGGAGATGGAGTCCACTCACTTTGGCATGGAGGAGCAGGAGAACTTCCTGGCTGTTGAAGGGTCCTGGGTGTGGCTTTGTGTTTTCTCTCCTCTGACTACCTGTGGGGCCTCTGTTCCTCCTCTCTCAGCCCAATCTCTTCTTCTAAACATCAAGGACAAAAGCCCTGAGTTCTGCTAGCTGGGCTGGCAAGCAGAGGCATCTGACAGACCCAGAGCACAGCAGGTGTTCCATGGCTGGCACTTTCCTTCTTGTCCTCATGCTATTTGACTGTTCTAATTTTCCCACTCTCTCCATATCCTCCTGAGACACTGTACCTTTCAGGTTGATATCCAGGACGGTCTGTCTGGGGACAGAACCAAAGATGTCAAGGGAGGCAGCAGTGTGGATGACAACAGAGACGCCCTGGCAGGCTCTCCTCAGGCACTGGGCATCCAGAATGTCTCCCTTCAGCACTGTCACCTTGGCTTTTGTCTGCAGCTCTGAGGAACACAAAGCAGGTCATTGAGAAGCTTTCTGCACAGGATGGAAGTTTCCAGACACAGTATCAGTGACCTAGGCCTCCAAGGGCAGTCAGAGTGAGGAGATCCTGGGGAGGAGGCCTTTCTACAGAAGAAACAATAAATAATCAACAGTCAGAATGTATCATTTGTAGGGAAGGAGGAAGCATCTGTGTCTATCCCTCCCTTTGTAGAAAATGAATCTGAGCAGTGAGATGTGATTTGTGCTTCGCTCATAAAAACAGAGTTATGGGAATTCATACAGTGATTAAAGCAACCAGAGAGAGGTGGTGGATGTCAAATGTAAGAAGGGAGAATTAGGATTTAATTGATAGAGAACAGGGAATCACTTGTGGATTTTCACTGAAGAAGAAACAGAGGCAGAGTCCTGCCCTGGGAAGCTGTTACAGTGCTCTCAGGTGGCAAATGGAGAGGCATGAAGACATAAGAGTAACCTGGGCAAGCAACAGGTTAATCAGATTGTGTCCTCCAGAGTTCCAGTGAGGAGGACCCAGAAGAGGGAGAAACGAAGATGGAAAACTGAGCTCTGTTCCTATAGGTCTTGATAATTTCTCAGTCTGGGATGAGCACAAATGAAGAGTGAGCTCAATTACAGAGAGGAAACTGGAGCCCCAGTGAGAGAACTCAGAATGGGATCCCATGATGGGTTTAGGTGAGTATTTCTTATTGGATAGATACATTGTAAATGAGGCCACCTCCAAGGGACCACAGTACATCCAGGGGCAATGGATAGCTTCAGGTTCCTCTCAAATTTATAGGATGATACTAGCTAGCAATCACAATGTCACCCAAATTAGTTCACAAAATTGATGGTGTGGCACATGCAGCCAGTATCTATACTCCCACACTGGCTCGAGCTTCATAATTTATACATGACTTTCTCAGTTTGCAATCTTCTTTTGCAGCTATCTCATGAAGTTAGGATGCTAGTGTTCTTAGTATACGTTGGGTGTAGTGGGTAGCCATTCCAGCTTTGACCTAGAAGTTCCAACACCCACTGAGGCTTTGGTAATGGTCACGCCTACAAGGCAGGGCTGAGAGAAAACACTGTAGACCTGAGATCCGGATATGTGGGTTCTCTTGGTTCCTGGACCCTGGACGCTGGAGGTAGACCAAACAGAGAACACTGCTGGACAGTCCTACACCTTTTCCAGACCCTGTAAACTATCCCTTCACTTGTAAGTTAACCCACAAAATAAAACTCCCTTTTAACTACGTGGAGTGGCCATAATAATTCCACCAATATCTGATGCCCAACCTGGGGCATGAACCCATGACCCTGACATTATGATTCTCATGCTCTACTGACTGAGCTAGAAAAGAACATACATTTTTCTAGTGAAGGCTCTATTGTCCCCCTGCCTCCACTCAATCCATGCCCACTTCTCTATGTACTCTATGAACAAGACTCATTTGGATTCAACTCTTTTGATACAATCAGGTCAACTAAATATGCAATGAACACCAAAGAATACTTTGATAGAGGCAGAAGTAGAAATCCAGAGCTGGAGAAATCCTTCTTGGGACCGATTACAACCTCTCCTGAATATGTCTACTGTAGCCCTCTCTCCCCACTCAGGAAACTCCAGGAAGGCCTTGAAGTAGAGGGTGATGGGGGAAAGCCTTCTGGGAAGGCAGCAGGTACCAGAATGTGAGTCTCTTCCTGTGTGATTTCTCCTCCACTCTTCTTAGCAGCTGACTTTAGACAGACAGGGTCAGAAGAGTTGCTGGGACAGGGCAGGAGGAGCCCAGATGCAGGACCAAGTAGACTCACACATCTGTTCTTTGGGGGATCCTGAGATACCAGGAGGTGACATCTTGAGTGCTTTGTGGTAGAGCCACATCTCTCAGCTTGGCCAAGACACCATGGACTTGACAGTTGTTCTTCACTGATCATAGAGCTGATGCTGTGGTGTGAGCTGCAGTAGGAGATCCAGAGAGAAGCCACCACACTCCAGCCTTTAAAAGGACAGAGGTCACCACCAGACCTCCTGGACCCCTACCCTACTTTGACTTATTTTAGCTGTGGGATCTTGAGGAAGTCAGTTAACATTGTTGCACCCAAAGTCCGCTGTCCCCAAAGACCATCAAGACACCAATCTGAATGCAAAAGCAAAGAGCTTTTTAAATTCACGAGTTCAAACGCAGGTCCTTTTTCCATCTACTCAGCAGTGGAGTGAGAGGGACCTTAATCAATTACAGGATACGATTTTTATAGTGGTGATGGTGGGTGGTCTAGGGGAATTCCAACTCTGTAGAGTCACAAGCTCAGGATTGGTGCCTACTCCAAGTTGGAGATGCTTGGTTTGAACAGATTGGAGTGTGGCAGCTGCAAGGAAATTGCCATATTCTCTAGCACTTTATGTCATGCGTCTTTATCATTTGCAGATCCACTTTCTCTGACCATTAGACATTCCATTTCTTACCTGCAGGAAACTTGCTCACTCTGACAGCTATGGTATATAATCTGTCATATCCTTTGTGTTATGGTGGAAATGTCTGGAACTCATTTTTTTACATGGCTCTTAATTGTCTGGGTCTAGGGGCAGCACATCATCGGATGAGTTTCCTAGGGCCTGTTGCCCCCAGCCTAATCCTCTGGTGGGTTCCCAGGGCTTGCTGGCCCCTGTCTGACCCTTCTCTGAGATGGCTGTAACCCTGTCATCCTCTCAAACATCTGTGTTGTCCCCTTGTGTATAGAGTCAGAAGACAAAATTTCCTTTGGTTTGGCATCTCATGGGGGTGGAGAAATAAGGAGTTTCCACCATTAAGATGTCTCTGACACAATAGGACACAGGATTCTCTCCTCTTACTGAGAGGAGGGAGATTCAGTTAACAAAAATGCCTCCATATGATGAGACTGTAGGCAATCCTGTAGGGCTTTTTCATCATTAGTGATTCACGTGGGAGAGCACAGCTCATTGTGGGTGGTGCCATCTCCATGTGAAAGACCCCCGGCTGAGATCTTTCTCCGGGAGAGACCCCAAACCCAAGGAACACACCGAAACCACAGATCAGATGCAAAAGCAAGAGGGTTTATTTATACCAGGTACCTGGGGCGAAGTCTCTTGGAGGACTTGCGCGCCTTCCTAGGGCAAGGGGGACTTTTTATGGGATCCCAGGGGCAGAGGCGCGGTTACAGAAGCGAGAAGCATAGTTACAGGGTCCCTATTGGTTGTTTTAAAGAAGGCCAGGGTGAACTTGGGGTCGTATGTGTGTGGCTGATTTGGCCTTGTCCAGGCCAGCTGCTTATTCCTCAAGGCCAGGGGGCCAGCCATAAAATATCCTGATTTGACTTAACTGTCTTTCTCTCAAGGCCGCCGACCACAGTTATCTCTCTCAAGGCTGGCCATAGCTATCTCTGTCAAGGCCGGGTGGCTGGCTATGGCTGTGAACTCCTGTTTTTCTGATTCCATTAGAATGGCGTTTCTTAGGCTAAGTTATAGGGGGGGGGAGCATTTTATTGGCCCAAAGCCCCATGTCCTCATAATGGAGCGGGGGTCTTTCACATGTTCTATAAGAAAGCAGGCTGAGCAAGACCCGAGAGCAAACCAGTGAACCCCACCCTCTCATGGCCCCTGCATCAGTTTCCTGCCCTGTTTAAGTCCCTGTCCTGATTTCCTTTGGATGATGAAGAGTGATATAGAAGCATAAGCCAAATAAACACTTTCCTCCCCAAGTTGTTTTTACTCATGGTGCGTCCTCACATCAATAGTAATCATTACTAAGATTCTTTAGGTTATTTATTTCGTTTGCTTGTTTGGAGACAAGTTGTCTTGGTTATTTGTAAGGAAGTTAAAATAGTAAAACATGAGGCAGAAATTTAAAGTTTATGTATTTTGGCATTTTGTTGTATGCAACAAAGGGAAACAACTGAGTATGGAAGAAAAGTGTGACATGTTTTATAAGGGTTTATGAGGATATATATAAAATAGGAAAATGTGTCCAGAAGAAGGCAAAGGTAGTTTTTTTTTTCTTTTTTTTCTTTCTTTCTTTTTTTTTTTTTTTTTGGTTTCCTTGTTTGTTTCTGTGAAGATAACGATGATCCCAAATTATAAAAGAGAGAGAAGACCCAGAATGAAGGAAACAGTTGGACTACTAGTGAATGGAAGTAGAAAGCTGCAAAGGAATTTCAGAAAGGCACAGGACTTCTTGTAGGAGATACAGGGGTCCTAATGCCGACAGATGAGCACTAGGGGATCCTGGAATGTTAGCACATAGAGTTTTTCCTCCAAGGGAAGGAATACATAACCAGTTGTCTGTCCAGAAGGCTGGGACCAGATGTGCTTTCTAGTCTAGTCAACTTTGCACAATCTGTGTATTTGAAAATCACACTCGATCCTCCCCCAGACCCATATCATAGGTTATTTTCCCAATCTATTGACCCCATCTTTAAGGAAGGCATCCCTTGTACTTCATGAAAAGTTTCTGTGTTATCATGTCTGGTACTTATTTAGCTTACTTTGTTCCTTAAGGTTTATGTATGTATGTTTTATTGTGCACATGGGATTGAGTTACTTATCACCAGGAAAATATTGGCTAAATTGTGCTGTGTTTAAATACACCAAAATTAAACTAGTCAGTGTTAGACTCCAGAAACTGGAACCAACACCAACTATTTAGAGGTATTGAACTAATTTCTTGCCTCCCAGAAACTGTTACCCTATTAGCATGGTGCTCAAAAAGCCCTCTGAAACTTCTGGGACAGATGCACATGAGATCATACAGTATTGACTCTTGTAGACTATGAACAGATTTCAAAGACTATTACCACCTGCATAACTTTTGATTCTCCATGTTCATATTAGGGAGTTTTCCCAGGAAACAAAAAGCATAGGCTCAATAAACAGTACAGGGAAGAGCAAAACCAGAGAGGTTTCTTGCATCTGATCTTAATAGAGAACTGTGGCCCCTCCCCTACTTCTTTGGAAAAGGTGGGCCATCTAGATTCTGACATCTCCTGTGTCCTTAATTGTTTTGGCGATTTTTTGTTGTTTTGTAATTTTTACCAAATCTTATAATATTTTATATATTTTACAAAATAAAAATATAATGTTTTTAATTTACTACTAACTTTGGGATTTCAGGAGGTCCTGAAATTCCAAGGGACCTATATGTTAGACCTATATTTACAAATATGCATTTATATGTGTCCCAAGATTACATAACATCTCCAGAGATCTGACGTGTTTAAATGTATGTTTTGTTATCATTGTTCCTATAATATAATATTACCACATGCTTAAAACAATATACAAATTAGCTTTTTTTTCTAATTCCTTTAGAGAAAAAATGGAATTGTATTAAAAATTTTGTTCTGCTTCAAAACTATTATGTAAATGGAATTTGTTTGGTTCTTACTAGGTTTCTCTCTGTGTGTGTGTGGGGGGGTTCCTTTTAAAACTACTGAACTTCATTTACAAAAAAACAGTCAAGGGAATTGGGTCTGGGTAAACACCTGTGTGAGTTTGCTATGCTCTGTGTGTCTTGGTGATGTCTCAGCTGTTACTGTAGCAACCATCTACCTGGGCTCAGAATTTGCCTCTGGGATTTCTGGCTACTGAATCTAGTATAATAATGGGGATTCATAAGTCATTTTGTTATAAATAATATTAAAGTTGTTTTATGCAATTCTACTTTATTCAAAAAACAGCTGTGGGAGTCTAGCATGGTTAAAAATCTGTAACAAAAATTAACTTAAAACTTGGAATTCTAAATTGGAGCTGTTCTGGGAAACAACTCTTGATTCTCCACCATCTAATCTAACAAAGTGTAGTCAGGCTCTGGCAGCCATCTTTGATAGGGTTGGAGAAGAGGAAGGTCATGTGACTTCATTGGCATCTTAACTAAAGGTGACCCCATGGAGTGGGCCTACCAAGGAGGCAACAACAGGTGTCCAAGATAGTTTAGATTAGGATGTATTTTTGTATGATAATTCCTCTTCTATCCTGAGAACAAGTTTTACGGAAGATAGATGTAAAACATTGCTAATTGAATGAGGTATTAAAGCAAGGAGGTTAGATATACATTCCTAAATCTGTCTGTGTTGGCCTGAACAGAACTTAGGTAAGGAGAGATCCTTTGCCAGAATGCTTACATTTTTCTCTTTGTGGCATATCTTGGCAAGGCCCCCTGAAATGTTCTGTCATCACACTTTGTGTTTCTTTGTTTAAGACTCTCTGAATGGGCAGAGTTTGGAGAGAGACAGGAATGGGGCTTCTCAGACCATGCAGGGACTAGTTGGAGGTTCCAGCTGAATAAGACTCTTACAACTATTGCTTGTTAAAACTCTGAAGACTATTACTTTAACACAACAATACTGGCCCATTATCATAAGATGCTAATCATTGCAGCAAAACAGATAAAATTTAATTTGACAATGGATTCCAGATAAGTGTAGCCTAAGGAATACACTTTCCAAACCTCTTTGTTGCTCAAATGTGTCTTAAGGTGTGTGGACACTGAGATGTGGTTGTTTGAATGAGAATGTTTCCCATAGGTTCATGTATTTGAATACTTGTTCTGCAGTTGGTGGAAAGGGTAGTGAGTGTTGCCTTTTTGTAGGCAGTGTGTCCCTGGGCATGGCATTTGAGGCTTCAAAAGACTTGCATCATTCTCAGTTAGTTCTCTGTCTTGGCTTGTGGGTCAAGACATGAGCTCTTAGCTATTGCTACAGTGCCATACTGTCTGCTGGCTGCCCTGTTCCCTGCCATAATAGTCATCAGCTCTAACTCTATGAAAACTGTAAGTCCCCAACCATCTCTTTCTTCTATAAGTTGTTTTGGTCACAGTGTCTTATCCCAGTAATAAAAAAGTAACTAACACAGGCCTCAATCACCTCCCTTCTTCATAGGACCATATCACACCAGCTCCAGGTATTGGTTTATCTTGGGAACGAAGGAAAATCAAAATCGAACTATAGGGTGTCTGATAAGAGATTTTATACAGACCCTATCTGACAAAGCCAAGAAATTGGTGGGTGGGATCCAAGCAAAGGGATTGAATGAACTCTGGAGAGTATGGAGGAAGAGATCTGTTCAAGATGGCCTCACACTGGGAGCAAGGGTCCTTCAGAAGCTACATCCACAGAAGGATGTGAGAATGGAGCAGCTGGGAAATGACTGTCAACAGAGTGCTTGCACTTGGTCTGGGGTGGAGGAGAAATACAGAAAAACATAAAGCACCTCTCCAGTAAAGTCTGTAGACACTTCCAATGAGGATGAAAGACAGAGAGGAGGAATGATTGGAAAGACATTGGAGGAATCCCCATGACACATATGAAGTCCACCTGGCCCTCAGTCTGTTTCTATCCTGTGTATATGCTCTCTAGTCACCCTCCCCCTCTCTATCCCTCTCTACCCCCTTCATCAATTTACCTTTACATTATAATCACCCCCTGCCATGACCTTTACTCACCTAGTCTTAAATAAAAAGAAACTAAAAAGCTGAATGAAAATTTTCAAAGGAGGCAGGTTCTCACTGCTCAGGTCTCTAGTTTAATAATCTTTTGCTAGTGTTGTACTATATTGCCATGTCCAGACCATTTAAGACACAAAAGTTTCCAGCAAGGAGAAAACTGATCTGTAATGTCTACATAGGAGAGTAGAATGAAGGCCCAGGGCCTGCCCATGGCCATGCTCTCTAGTTCTGGGTCATCCAGAACCCACTTTTTCCAACTATGCAGTGCCTTTGATGCTGTCTCAACTGTGATTGTTCCTGCTGAGGCTCTTCACAGATCCACCTGTTTCTTACTTGGTGACAAGAAAGCCCTCCCCATGCCCAGTTCGTGTTCACCATCCTCCAGGTCACTTACTGGATAATTCCTCCTTGTGTTTTGGAGTGAAGGACCTGAACAAGGCCCTGACCTCCTTCAGCTCTTTTTCCTGAGCCAACATGTGGATGATCCTCTGGCCCAGAAACCCTCCTGCTCCTGTCACAAGGCAGCTCCACTCTGGCATGGTCAACACAGGAAGCAGATCTCAGTGGCCTCGGGTGTGATGTAATGTCACCCTGGGTAGGGATAGAAAGAGAGGTGCAATGAGTACAGAGTCAGGGAGTTCCTACTATGATGACATAGTAGAAAAAGATGTCCTCAAGGTGGTTCTTGAACATTTCTCTCATAACATCACTTCCTTGATTCCAAAATATTTGGGTTTTCTTCAACAAACAAGCAAAAGTTCAGTTCTTCAGTAGACACCAGATTTGCAACCTCGAAGTCAGGTCAGCTCTGACACTGAGACACTGTCAGACCTCACATGTCAGGTTGTGCCCCAAGTTTGTTCCTCTCACATAAGATGCCACTTGCAAGCCTCAGACTGTCTTACCTGTGCTTCTGAGAAAGCGTGCACACACTGGGGCCCTACAACTCCACACTGCATTTGGTTACTTACTGCAGATCCTCTTGGACTTCATGGACCAAAGCTTACATCCATTAGCTTCTGTAGCACGAATCTTAAAAGATCTTATAAATAAAAACAAACCTGGAGTCAGGTATTGGGGTGAACGCTGAAAGATTAGAGAAGCAGAACAAGCCACAGCTAACCTCACCTTGCCAACTTCTCAGTTGATCCTGTTTCCTGGAACTAGAAGCCTCTGAGTCCTCATCCTAATATATCTCAGCTGAACTGTTGATGAAGGCTAAGCTTAAAAGAATAAAAAGAACTCTAGTTCCAGGTCCTCACGCCTTTTATACCTTTCTGATTGCTGCCATCACTTCCTGGGATTAAAGGCTCATGTCACCATGCCTGGTTTGTTTCCAGTGTGTCTTTGAACTCACAGAGATCCAAATAGATTTATGCCTCCAGAGAACAAGGATTAAAAGTGCATATGATACCATTTTCTGGCCTCTATGTCTGTCTAGAGGCTGTTCTGATATCTAACCCCAGATAAGTTTATTTTGGTGCACTATATATTGGGGGGGGCACAATATCACCACAAGCTTCCTATGAGGGATACTACAAAGGATATGGAGGAAGCTGAGTACAGGCTGAGGAATGAGAAAGGGGAACAAGGCTTCTACATTCTTGTTTGATGTAGTAACTCCAAGAATGTTTAATTGTCCAGCTACCCAAAAGCTTAGGAGCCTGGGCCTTCCTGCATCAATTGATAATCAATACAATACCCCACATGTCAATCTGATATAGGTAATCTTCAGTTGAGGTTTCCCCCTTTCAGATGACACTAGCATATGTTGTGTACAATCGAGGGTAATCAAGCATGGCCAAGATTATTCACTCTGTGTGTTTCCTGTAATACTCCTTGTTATTGATTTGATAAACTTCTCTTTGCCTCAATTCTTTGAGCAGCTCACAGTTAACTGCAGAGCATGCACATGCTCATCTGAAAGACATGGCTGTATTTATCAGAATAAGCAGATTCTAATCATTTTTTTTGTTGGTTTGTTTGTTAAGATTGACATCAATAGGTGAGCAAATCACCTTATGGTAAAAACTCTTTAAGGCGTGTCCAATCTACAGCCCATAGGCCCATGTGGCCAAGGAGATCTATTAATGCAGCTAAGAGAAAGCTGAGAATTTAATTTGACTCCATTATAGGGTGACCGTAAACTTTGTAAGTGACCAAGTCTGGCTGTAGTTTCCAAAGTATAGACATATCTGCATGGAAGGGGCTCAAAGCCTTTCTGGTTGTTAAGGTCCATACAGAGTCCAGTGTAGGTCCCACATGGTGCTTTTTTTGCAGTACCTTTCTCTATAAGCACAACAGAATTTATTCTAAACACAGAGAACACATACATTGTGTTTGTTCACACTTTGAATGCCTACTTCATATTATCCAAAAGTTGTGTAGACATTTCTTGGGACTCAATAAGGTTCTAGAACTAGATAAGTGGATATTCCCCAATTAGAGACATGATCCTTTTTATAATAAACTTAAGTACAAGAAAGGCAACCATTATACAAGAAGCCCATTGAAGGAGGACTGTGAACTTTTATCTTCTTTCCAACCCACCCTCACTTTCCCTACTAAAGCTTCCCTGGAGACTCTATCAGTACCTTGGTGTGACAGTACCTCATAGGATAGTATGCTCCAAGCTGACATGTCCTCCTTCCACCAAACATGTAGGTACAGGTGACACAGCTTGCTTGTATGCAGTCTGCATGAACCCTTGTATGCAGTTTCCATAACCCTTTTTTAATACCTTTGTTTCCTTTTGTTGAAAATAGATTTTTTTCTCACATAATATATCCTGATTATGGTTTCCCATCCTTTTACTCCTCTTGGCTCCTCCCACCTCCCCTCCCATCTGGATCCACCCCTTCTGTCCCTCATTAGAAAGCAACAGGGCTTCTAAAAGATAATAATAATATAAAATCAAATATAATAAGATAAAACAAAAACTAACACATCAAAATCTAACAAACAAAAGATGAAAAGAGGTCAAGAGAAGGCACAAGACAGAAAAACTCATTGGTTTGCACATTTAGAAAACCCATTGAAAAAAAAAACTCTACTGGAAGCTATAATATATTTGCAAAGGACCTGATTTTATCAAACAAGTCTTACACTTCTTTGGTTAGAGTTACCCCAAGGCATTGTAAATGATATGAGGTTATTGTGAAGGGTGTTGTTTCCCTGATTTCTTTTTCAGTCTATTTGTCATTTGTATACAGGAGGGCTCTAGATTTATGTGAGTTAACTTGGTATCCTGCTAGTTTGCTGAAAGCATTTGTCAGCTGTAGAGGTAATCTAGTGGAATTTTGATGGTCATTTAAAACTATCCTATTATCTGCAAATAAAGATATTTTGCCTTCTTCTTTTCCAAATAAAGGTATTTTGACTTCTTCCTTTTCAAGTTGTATTTCCTTCATCTTCATCAGTTGTATTATTGCTGTAGCCAAGACTTCAAGTACTGTATTGAATAGGGATGGAGAGAGTGGACAGCCTTGTCTTGTTCCTGGTGTTAGTGGAAATGCTTTGAGTTTGTCTTCATTTAAGTTGATATTGACTATCTGTTTACTGTATATTGCCCTTATTATGTTGACTTTTGTATGTTCCCTGTATTCCTGATCTCTCTAGGACTTTGATCATGAAGGGCTGTTGGGGTCTTTCAAAGGAGTTTTCACATCTAATGGGATGATCCAGTGGTGTTTGGGTTTCATTTTGTTTATGTGGTGGATTACATTTATTGACTTACATATGTTAAACGATCCCTGCATCTCTGAGATGAAGCCTACTTAATCATAGTGGATGATTGTTTTGATGTGCTCTTGGATTCAGTTTGCAATTATTTTACTCATAAAGGCAACTGTACTGTAACTATTTTTTGCAGGTATTTAGGTAGCTTGGGTATCAAAGTAGCTATAGCCTTGTAAAACAAATTGGGCACTGTTCTTTCTGTTTCTATTTTGTAGAATAATTTGTGAAGTATTGGCATTAACATTTTTTTGAATGTCTGGCAGGATTCTGTTAAAACCATCTGGTCCTGGGCTCTTTTGTGGTTAAGAGACTTTTAATGACTGCTTTTATTTCACCAGGGGTTATAGGTTTGTTTACTTTGCTTATCTGATCTTGAATTAACTTTGGTAAGTGGTATGTATTGAGAAAATTATCTTTTTTTATTTTCAATTTGTTGGAGTGCAGGTTTGTAAAGTATTCCTACAATTTTTAGGAGTTTCTTACTGTCTACTAATCAGCTATAATTTTACTAATTTACATAATCTCTCTACCTTATAGTTAATTTGTATAAAATTTTATTAATCTTATTGCTTTTTTCAAAGTACCAAGTCTTTGTTTCATTGATTCTTGTTTTTTTTTTGTTGTTGTTGTTGTTGTTTCTCTTTTATTTATTTCAGCACCGAGTTTGATTATTTCTTACTGTCTACTCCTTTTCGGTGTATTTCTTTTTGTTCTAGAGCCTTCATGTGTGCTATTAAGTTAGTAGTATGAGATCTCTTTTTTTGATGTAGGCAGTTAGTGCTGTGAACTTATTTCTTAGAAGAGTTTTAGTGTGTCCCTTAAGTTTGAGTATGTTGTATTTCATTTCATTGAATTCAAAAAAGTTTTTAATTTCTTTCTTCCTTTCTATCTTGACCCATTTTTTTTCATTCAGTAAGGAGTTGTTCATTTTCCAAGAGTTTGTAAGTTTCTGTTGTTGTTGTGATCCAGTTTTACTATGTGGTGGTCAGAGAAGATGCAGGGTGTTATTTCAAAAAACTTCTTGTATCTGTTGAGACGTTTTCATAGAGTGTGTGCTCAATTTTGGAGGAAGTTCTATGAGGTGCTGAGAAAAAGGTACATTCTTTTGTGTTTGGATTAAATGTTCTGTAAATATCTGTTAGGTCTACTAGTTTTATAACATCAGTTGAATGAGCATTTCTCTGTTTAATTTTGGTCTGGATGATTTGTCTGTTAACCAGAGTGGGTTATGGGATATTGAAGTCTCTCACTAATAGTGTGTGAGGGTCAATACGTGATTTAAGCTGTAGTAGTTTTTCTTTTGAACTTTGTTGCCCGTGTGCTTAGATGTTAACAATGGTAATATCCTCTTGGTAGATTTTCTCTTGATGAGTATGCAGTGTTCTTCCTTATATCTTCTGATTAGTTTTTGTTTCAAGTCTATTTTGTCAGCTATTAACATGGCTACATCAGCTTAGTTCCCTTTTCTTGGAACATTTTCCCCATGCCTTTATCCTGAAGTGATGTCTATTCTTTATGTTGACGTGTGTTTGTGGATCAGCAGAACAATGGATCCTGTTTTTACATTCATTCTGTTAGTCTGTGTCTCTTGATTGTGAGCTATCAATGAGCAGTGTTTGATTCCGTTATTTTGTTGGTGGTGGTGGAGCATATGTGGTTCCTCTCTTTGGATGTACAGCTCTGGGATTATTTATTCCTTGTGTTTTCATGGGTATACTTACACTGTTGGGGTTGGAGTTTTCCTTCTAGCACATTCTGCAGGGCTGTCTTTGTAGCAGATGTTGGTTAAATATGGGTTAATCATGGAATATCTTGTTTTCTTCATCTATGGTGATTGAAAGTTTCACTGGGTGTGATAGTATAGGCTGGCATCTATGGTCTCTTAGAGTCAGATGTACATCTCTCTGGGCTCATCTGGCTTTTAGGGTCCCATCTTGAAGTCAGGTGTCATTCTGATGGGTATGGTTTTATATGTTACTTGCTCTTTTCCCCTTGCAGCCTTTAATATCCCTCATTTGGTCTGTGTGTTTGGTGTTTTGATTACTATGTGTCATGGCACTTTATTCTCTGGTCCAGTCTAATTGGTGTTCTATATACTTCTTGTATTTTGAATGCACTCTCATTCTCCAGGTTATGAACTTTCTTCTATGAATTTGTTGAAAATATTTTGTGTGTCTTTGACCTGGATTCTTCTCCTTCATCTATTCCTATTATTCTTAGATTTATTATTTCTATAGTGTTCCTAGTGTCCTCAGTATTTTGTGTCAGGACATTTTTAGATTTAACATTTTCTTTGACCAAGATATCCAGTTTTTCTATATTGTCTTCAATTCTGAAATTCTCTCTTCCATCTCCTCAATTCTGTTAGTGGGGCATGCCTCTGAGTTTCCTGCTTATGTTACTAAATTTTTCCTTTCCATATTTCCTTCAGTTTGGGTTTTTCTTTTCTTCTTTTTTTTTTGTTTTAAAAGTTGATTCTATTTCCATTTGCAGATCTTGAACTGTTTTGCTTGCTTCCTTCACTATTTGTATTTTCATAGATTTCTTTAAGGGATTTATTCATTTCCTCTTTAAAGACTCCTATCATATTCATAAAGGGTATTTTAAGGTATTTTCCTTATTCTTCAGCTATGTCCCAAAATCAGGATTGCTAGGATTCAGTGGAGACATTTTGTCCTGGCTGTTATAGATTGTGTTATTACACTGGTGTCTAGGTATCCTGATTTGTGACAATTGTAATTCTAGGTGCTCATATCTGGTCTTGTTTTTGTTGGTTATATTTTGTTGCTTGGTTTCCGTTGCCCTCTGGTTCTTAGTAGAGTGTGGCTTCTGTGTGTTGCCTGTTAGGAAATTCATTGGGGATCCTAGTAGGTGTGACTCTAGGGATTCGCTGTACAATGTGTTTCTAGGTATTGAGAACTTGCACTTAGGAATGGGGGTGGGCTATGAGCAGGGTGTTGTGGCCATTCACAGGATGTAGGAAATCAGGTTCTTCCATCAGGATCTGCTTTGTTCCCTGAGAGTGGGAGCAGAACATAAGCAGAGGCCACTATGGTTAGCTTGCTGCAGAGCTGGGGATGAAACTGGGAGAATGTATCTAGAGGAGAGGATGGAAAGTGAAACCTGAAGGTTATCTACCTGCTTTGATGTCCTAATGATTCACTGGCAGGGGCTGGCTTGGCTGGCTGGATCCCAGGAAATACCAATGGTGCTGGGGACTGAGATAAAGCAGTGAGTTGGGGGAACAAATTTCGGAGGGGTAGATCTGTGTGATGGACTGGAGATGGGGGCAAAGAGGATGAGGAGGCTGCAAGGTTGTGTGCTACAGAGATGGGGGTAAGACATGGGGGATTCAATTTGTAGGAAAGGAGGGAGTGGTAAAGATCTTTAGTTAGCTTTCCTACATGTCTGGCTGGAGTGACCTCAGGTTCCCAGGGAGCTCCTGCTGGAGTTGTGGCCCAGGCTAAAGTGGAGAGTAGGAAAGGACTTTGGAGAAACGTCTGCAATTAGCCTACCTGCTTCCTTGGTCTGAGTCCTGTTTTAACTCTGTTATTTTTGTGTATCAATTCCAGGAATTTCTCTCATTCTTCAGAGGTTTGTGTATAAGACATTGTGCTCCTGCTGGTGATTAAGCTAAATGACTTTGGACTTTCATCAGGTATTTGTGTGTGTGTGTGTGTGTGTGTGTGTGTGTGTGTGTGTGTGTGTGTACATATCTTGACTGTTACCCAAGCTGGACTCATTTTTATATAAGGATTACAAGCAAGGGTCAATAGGTTTTGGTTACGGTCCATCAAAGGGTAGTGAATCACCAGATGTTGCCTGTTCTGAATTGTTCTTTCCCTCTAGTTTGTAGCCAGCACAGTTTAGAACATGTTCCTGACCTGTAGTTTACATAAATGTTCTTAACTCTGGTCAGAAGGACATTTTCAATTGGTACTTCCTCCTGCCACTGGTACTTGGGAGTATTTACAAGGACCTACTATTGTTCCTTTCTGATTGGCAATGTCAGGAACTGTTCAGTTTGCAGGAGCATTTGCTGTTCTACAAGAGGACCCAAGTTTGATTCCCAGCATGCCCAGGACCAGATGGTTTCCGCACATAGTTCTACCAGATTTTCAAAGAAGAGCTAATACCAATACTCTTCAAATTGTTCCACAAAATAGAAACAGAAGGAATAATACAAAAAACTTTATATGAAGCTACAGTTTCCCTGATACCCAAACCACACAAAGATGCAACAAACAAAGAGAATTACAAACCAATCTCCATCATGAATATTGATGCAAAAATACTCAATAAAATACTGTCTAACTGAATCCAGGAACACATAAAAAATATCTACCATGACTAAGTAGGCTTCATCCCAGGGATGCAAGTATGGTTCAACATATGAAAAATCTGTCAATGTAATCCACCATGTAAACAAACTGAAAGAAAAAATGCATGATCATCTCACTAGATTCTTAAAAAGCCTTTGACAAAATCCAACACCTCTTCATGATAAAGGTTCTAGAGAGATCAGTAATATAAGTAACATACATAAACATAATAAAGGCAACTTACAGCAAGCTGACAGCCAACATCAAATTAAATGGAGAGAAACTCAAAGCGATTACACTAAAATCAGGAACAAGTCAAGGTTTTCCATTCTCCCCATACTTATTCAACATAGTACTTGAAGTTCTAGCTAGAGCAATAAGACAACAAAATGAGATCAAGGGGATACAAATTAGAAAGTAAGAGGTCAAACACTCACTATTTGCAGACGATATGATAGTATACATAAAGAACCCCAAAAATTCTACCAGGGAACTCCTACAGCTGATAAACTCCTTCAGTGAGGTGGCAGGATACAAGATTACCTCAAAATAAATGAGCAGCCCTCCTATATACAAATGATAAATGGGTTGAGAAGGAAATCAGAGAAACATCACCCTTCACAATAGCCACAAAATAATATAAACGATCTTGGGGTAACTATAACTAAGCAAGTGAAAGACCTGTATGATAAGAACTCTGAAGAAAGAAATTGAAGACTGTATCAGAAAATGGAAAAATCTCCCATGCTCACGGACAGGTGGAATTAACATAGTAAAAATGGCAATCTTACCAAAAGCAATCTACAGATTCAATGCAACCCCCATCAAAATTTCAACACAATTCTTCACAGACCTGGAAAAAACAATACTTAACTTTATATGGAAAAACAAAACACCTAGGATAGCTAAAAGAATCCTGTATAATAAAGCAACTTCTAGAGGCATCATGACCCTGACCTCAAGCTCTACTATACAGCTATAGTAATAAAAACAGCTTGGTAGTGGCATAAAAACCAACATGTGGTCAAATAGAATTGAATTGAAGACCCTGATAGTAATGCACACACCCATGAACATATAATTTTCAACAAAGAAGCCAAAACTCAGCCATGGAAAAAACAAATGCATCTTCAACAAATGGTACTGGCAGAACTGGATGTCAACATGCAGAAGATTGCAAATAGATCCATATCTGTTGCCATGCACAAAACTCAAGTCCAAGTAAATCTAAGTAGGAAGTAGTCTTGAAGACACTGGCACAGGAGAACACTTCCGAAATATAACACCAGTAGCACAGAAAGTGAGAGCAACAATTAATAAATGGGACCTCCTGAAACTAAGAAGCTTTTGTAGAGCAAAGGACATGGTCAATAAAACAAAAGGATAGACCACAGAATGGGAAAAGATCTTCACCAACCGAACATCTGACAGAAGGCTGATCTCCAAAATATATATAAAACTCAAAAAGCTAGATTTCAAAATACTGAACAATCCAATTTAAAAAATAGCCTACAGAGCTTAACAGAAAATTCTCAACAGTAGAATCTCAAATGGCTGAAAGGCATTTAAGGAATTGCTCAACATCCTTAGTCATCAGGGAAATGCAAATCAAAACAACTCTGAGATATCATCTTACACCTGTCAGAATGGCTAAGATCAAAAACATTGAAGTCAGCTTATGTTGGAGAAGATGTGAAGCAAGGGGAACACTCCTCCACTGTTGGTGGGAAGGCAAACTTGTACAGCCACTCTGGAAATCAGTATGGCAGTTTCTCAGAAAATTAAGAATAAGTCTTCCTTAAGACCCAGCTATACCACTCTTGGGCATATACCCAAGAAATACTCAATCTAACCACAAGGACACATGCTCAACTATGTTCATATCAGCATTATTCGTAATAGCAAGAACCTGGAAACAACCTAGATGCCCCTCAACTGAAGAATGGTAAAGAAAATGTGGCACTTACATACAATGGAGTACTACTCAGCAGTAAAAACCAATGATATGAAATTTGTAGGCAAATGGATGGAACTAGGAAATATCATCCTAAGTGAGGTAACCCAGACTCAGAAGGACAAACATAGTATGTACTCACTCATAAGTGGATACTAGATGTGAGGGAAGGAATGGCCAGACTGCAACCCACAGCTCCAAAGAGGCTAGCTAACAGGGAAAGACCCTTGGAGGGACATATGGATGGCCCACCGAAGGAGAAGTGGACTACAGGAGTGGACTGGGAGTGGGGGATGAGAACATAGGGAAATAAGAGGATAGAGCTGGAACAGGGACAGAGTGGGAAGACAGGGAGGGAGTTACCATGATAGATGAGGACATCATGGGAATAGGAAGAGGCAGGGTGCTGGGTAGGCTCTCAGAAATCCATAAGGATGACACCACCTTGGACAGATGGCAGTGGTCTAGAGGGTGCCTGGACTTGACTACTCTGGTGATCAGTGTAGTGAATACCCTAACCATCATCATAGAGCCTTTGTACATAGAGCCTTTGTGACTAATGGAGGCAGATGCAGAGATCTCCAGCCAGCCACAAGGCTGAACTCTGGCAATCAATTCGATGAGATAGAAGAGGGATTCTGCAGGCAGGAGGACATTGAGATCATGATGGGAAGACGTGCAGAGAGGACCGGCCACACTAGTGAAAGCTCATGAACTGTAAAATAGTGGCTGTGGAGCTTCCATGGGACTGGACTAGGCCCTCTGGATACAGAAGATAGGTATTTGGCTTGAACTGTTTGGGGGCACCCAGACAGGGGGATCAGGATCTGTCCCTGTTGCATGGGCAGGCATTTGGGTACCCAGTGCCTGTTGTGTGACAACTTGTGCAGCTTTGGTGCAGTGGGAAGGGTCTTGGACCTGCCTAGGCTCAGTGTGCTAGACTCTGGTGACTCCCCATGGGAGACCTTGATTTGGGGGATGTGGGGATGTAGAATGGCTTGGGAGGGAGGACCTGTGGGGTAGGAGGAGGGAGGAAATGAGATCTCTGGATAGTATGTTGAGTGAGTATAAAACTTCTTAATAAAGAAAAGGAAAAAAAAAAAAAGAGTTGCAGTGGACATGGTGTCTCTTCATGGTAATAAAAACCCTAACTATGACGCTGGTCAAAGCCTGGCCATGCTTTCCCTACTGCTCTCTGGGTTTTCTCACTCATTTTACGAAGCCCCCACATTCTACCATACATGTGTTTGCTGCCTTCTATTGCTGACAATGCCAGCTTACTTCAAACAGCAGGACTTTCATTGTCTCTGTTCTCCATCGCCCTCCTGCTGGCAGGTGCTGGTATTTACAACTTGTCTGGCGTTGTGTTTCTTTTAGACTCTAATAACATCATTCCCAAGTTTCCTTTATTTACTAGATTAGGACCCCATAGAGGGAACCCCAACTCTCTTTTTCTAACAATGTCCTCATCACTCATATATGAAGGGAAGTTGCTTACATTTTAGTGGTTGTGGAACTCCTTTTAGCTGAAAAAATAGGCATATATTTTTATTCAGGATATAATCAACATTCTTTACTGACAACTTCCTCTCATGTATTTTAAATGAAGAATTAACTGACTGTTTTGTATATTCTGTAATATCCACACCGAATGGATCTGACCAATCAAATGGCATGCATAAGATGCATACAGAGAGACAACCAGCTTCCCACTTAGCCACTAAACTAAGTGTATTGTGGTAAATTTTAAAAGAAAAAGGAACCTAAATAGTACAAGATTCAGAAAAAATATGGTTTACATTTTGAAAATATTGTTAGTTATTTTAATCCCCAGCCTTATCTTTAACCTTTTTCACCTTAAAAGATCTAATCCATAAATGCAAGCCTTCATCAGAATCCCAATTAATTTTACCTTTAAGAGTAATATGTCAGGGCCGGGAGGTGGTGGTGCACGCCTTTAATCCCAGCACTCGGGAGGCAGAGCCAGGCAGATCTCTGTGAGTTCAAGGCCAGCCTGGGCTACCAAGTAAGTTCCAGGAAAGGCGCAAAGCTACACAGAGAAACCCTGTCTCGAAAAACCAAAAAAAAAAAAAAAAACCAAAAAAAAAAGGAGTAATATGTCAGAGGTTGAGAAATGGTTCAGTGGCACTTGTTACTCTTGCAGAGGATGCAGGTTCAGTTCCCAGAGCCTACATGGAAGCTCTTCACTATCTGTAACTCCAGTTCCAAGGAATCTGAAACCCTTTTCTGACCTCTCTGCAGGCACCAGGCAAGCATGTGGTATACATACATGTATGTGGGCAAAACATTCACACACACTAAATAAATTCTAGAAAAGTCTTTGGAAAAGAGTAATGCTATATCACTGTTTAGTTATGTTTCTACTGTTGTGATAAAACACCATGCCCAAAGCTATTTACAGGAGGGGTTCATTGGGGCTTATGATTCCAGAAGGTTGAGTCCATCACCATCATGATGGGGAAGTGTTGCAACCAAAAGAAGGACCAGCTGAGAGTTTACACCTAGAGCTCCAAACAGGAAGTAGAGTAACTACACTGAAAATAACTCATGACTTTTGAATGTTCAAAGCCCTCCCCCAGTGACATAGTTAACATCTCCAAACCTACACATACTGTATCCCTACTTGGGAACCAAGTATTCAGATGCCTAAGAATATGAGGGGTTGGAATTGGGTGGGGCTCTAATTCAAACTACCACATTCTGCATTCTACTCTCTGGCCACCCCATAGTCTTATGGCCCTCTCATAATGAAAAAAAAAATAACCTGTATTTAGTACAACTTCAAAAGTCCCCATAGTCTCTCACAGTCTTGGTGCTGTTTTAAAACAAAGTCCAAAGTCTCTTGTCAGACTCATAGCAATGTCTTATGTGCAAACTCCTGTAAAAGCAAATTATATGCTTCTCGTATGCATGGAAAAGAATATAAATTACTATTACATTAGGGAGGAATAGGGGCATAGTGATGAAATGCTGGACTAAATCAAGACTGAAACTCAACAATGCAAACTTGAAATCTTATATGTACCTCATGTGTGATGTTAAAAGGCTTAGAGGGCTCCAACCACCCAATTTGTCTATTGATTAGTTTTCTATGGCTACTATAAAACATAATGATTAAAGCAACTTATAGAAAAAGGGGTGATTTGAGTTATGGTCCCTAAGTGATAAGAGCCTATCGCCATCATCGTGGGGAAGTGTGGAGGCAGACAGGAACTCATGTCTCTAACTGCAATCAGGAAGCAGAGAGAACAAATGGGAACAGGTGTAAGTTTTTGAACTCTCAGAGTCCTTCTCTAGAGACACACTTTGTTTAGCAAGGCTACTCTCCAAATAGTGTGAGCAACCAAGCATTAAGTGCCCAAGAATGTGAGGTCCCCTCCAAACACCAAATCCCAATCCTAAATGTAGATGTCCTTTGGAGACTTTTGGCTTGAAGCAGCATCAAGACCAGGCATTGGCTCAGCAGTCATTTTCTGAGAACACGAAATCAAACCTGGGTGTTCACAAACAAGCCTAAATTGAAGAGACGGCAGGTGATGCTCAAGGGAAGGGAGACCTTTTGGAGCACAAACAATTTCATCAAGAGTCTGTCAGATAGAGGACCCCAGGACTCCATGTGTGCCCTGCTATGACTCAGTTTGCTTTGCTCTGGTCATGCCCCACTCCTCCTTCAAAAAGAGAATGTTTACTCTGTGCCTTTGTGTACTGAAGTATGTAAACTCTTTTATTTTTTAATAGATGTTTACAGTTAAGAGATTTCTTTTACTTTGGACTTTGGATCATCATCGCTAGTATTAACACTATGAGAACTTTGGACATAGGAATACATGCATTTTGAAACACCTGTAGTTGTCTATCATTTCAAAAGTTTTGGTTTGAACAGGAAGTGTATACTTTGAGCTGGTATGGTTTGAACTTGAAATATACCCTTGAAATATAGGTGCATGTGGTTGAATCACTGGTCCAGAGTTGGTTGTGTTGTTTGCAGAAGCTGTGGGAAATTTAGGAAGCCTTGATGGATAGAAGTTGGGGGAGTGCCTGCAGAGAATCCAGACACAAATGGTACAGATTAAAAGAGATCAGTTACATATTCTCAATGGTTTAAAAAATTATTGGATGATACTAACTGGTTACGGCCTGCCATTGGGTTATCTATTTAAGAATTAAGTCATTTGTTACAAATTTTGCAAGATGTCGCAGATTTAAACAGTACAATAAAATTAACAGCTGAGGCAGAAAGGGAATTAGCCTAAGTAGAACAAAACTTACAAAATGCCCATGTGAGTCGATTAGATCTTACAACTGAATGTATTTTCATAATTGTACTTTCCAATCATTCCCCTACTGGAGTCCTTATGCAGAGGGGAAATAATATTTTGGAATGAATTTTCCTATCTCACAGACAAAGTAAAAAGTTAAAGACCAATAAAAAAATGTTTCTTCCGCAATTGTTGTGAATGAATCCAGCTGAGATTGTGGTACCCTATATTGATGCTGAAATTGTGCAATTATGGTGATTAATGTTGATTGGCAAAGAGCTTATAGTAATTTCTTAGGAGCAATTAGTGACAAATATCCAAAAAGAGAGCAACTTCAATTAATTAAACCAACTGGTTAGATTCTTCCCCCTCATAATAAAAAGAACACCTATTTGTGGGACTGTTACATTTTATCCTGATGGAAGTAAATTAGGAATGGCTGCTTATAAAGCAGGAAACTAGTAAGTACTTCAAAGTCGATATGATTTACTTGAAAAAAATCAGGGTCATATGCCTTCTGATGGTTTTATTAAACTTTAATAAATGTCGTAATATAATTATTGATTCCCAATATGCAGAAAGGGTTGTATTGCACAAAAAGTACTGAACTTATTCCTGGTAATTCAAAATTAACTTTATTATTTGTACAACTACACCTGCAATCCAAAAAAGGAATTTACCATTTTATATTGCCAATATTTGCTCTCATACTGGGTTGCCTAGGACATTAGCAAAAGAAAATAAATAGATTAAGCAATTACTGATAGGAAATGTGTTGGAAATTTTAGAATTTCAGAAGAAACATCATATTAATAGTAGGGACTTAAGAAAAAATTTTTTCTAATACTTGACAACAAGGTAAGGAAATTATAAAAAAAAACTGTTCTGTTTGTTCTTTGTATAATCAAGTTTCTTCACCTGGAGGAACTAATCCTAAATGTACATAAAGAAACGAAATTTAAGCCGGGCGGTGGTGACGCATGCCTTTAATCCCAGCACTCGGGAGACAGAGCCAGGCGGATCTCTGTGAGTTCGAGGCCAGCCTGGGCTACCAAGTGAGTTCCAGGAAAGGCGCAAAGCTACACGGAGAAACCCTGTCTCGAAAAATCAAAAAAAAAAAAAAAAAAAGATAGAAAGAAAGAAAAAAAAAAGAAATGAAATTTGACAAATAGATATATTTTGTTTAGCAGAATTTGGAAAATTAAAATATATTCATTATATAATTGATGTATATACTCTGGATTACAATGAGCATCTGCCTTAAGCTCTGAAAAAGGTTGATTTTATAATTACACATTTATTAAAAACAATTGGTATAATTGGCATACTGATAAAAGTTAAAATTGATAATGCCTCATTTTATGTTTCCAATGAAATGTAGCAATTGGGGGGGGCATTACTAATTTAAAAAAAATTAAAAAGCTAATGAAACAGGGACAACATCTGATGAAAGACATTGGATTGTGGAAAAACCTGCTAAATTGAGTCAGCCCATTTATTATAAGTGTTTTCACATCAAAATAGAAACCAGCAAAAGTGTTAAGACAGGGCTAAGAGTATGCTTATGTTTCCATTGGAGATAAAAGATTGTGGACCCCATCAAAACTGATAAAAAAAATCTTCCATGAGCAACAGGAGTCTCATGGATTCCTTGGCTGAGATGCCTCTGGGAAATAAAAAATGCAGAAGGCCTTTACAGCAGACAGCTAATTCTCCCACCTGAGGACAACTTAAAAACTGGTGTGACAAAGGGGAGGTGATAATTCAAATGCCTCAGAGACCTCTAAATGCTACAACTTTGTTCCTTGTTATGCTGTCTGTGGTAACTACACAAGTAATGGGGACTGGTCAACTTACTGACCTTTATCCCTAATCCTCCGATTAACTTACACAAAAGTTGGGGAGTTATGAATATTCCTATGATGGTTAATGAATCTTCTTGGCTACCTGGTCCTTATGACAACCGAGGTCCTGCTCAGCCAATGTAGGAGGGTAAAGAGATTAAAAATTATACTGTGGGAGTACAAGGAATTCCTGTTTGTATGAGAAATGGAATTCAATGTCTAAATATAATCTTTCAAGTGTAGCTATCTATAATCAATACTACCCAGGATTATCATAGTAAGTTTTAATTGCTTCATGCATTTGGTTTTGAAGGACAGGAGATTAGTGTCACTAGTTCCGTAAATCTACCCTTCTGTGAGATGAGAGTTACCACCATGGAATCTGACTGGGTGCATTGGCAAAAATGTGAGAGAAATCTTGAGTGCTAATCAATATCTCCCATAGAGACATCATTGATTTATGGCTTCCCTCAAATAAAATATTCTCACTCAAAGTTAAGAGGGCAGCAGCAGTATGGTTTGAGTGGAACTGTACAAATTAGTTCTTCTGTTAATGAATCTATTCAATGGCGTGGAGATGGAACATAAAATCCTATCCTGCAATTTGGCTATTTAACTCAGACTAACTTGTGGAAATTAGCAAATGCCTTCCACCCTTAAAGCATGGGAAGGAAAGTTAAACATTAAGGATGATAAATATACTTGGTGATAAGGCGCCACCAAAGCCTGTTCCAAAGAGAGTTGACAATCAACGAGTCCTTGATGAAACCACAGTAGACCCAAATGATGAAGAGGTCGCTTATAATGAAGCTACTGATGAATTTGCTTCCTACTTCAACAGACAGACATCTCCTAAGATTTTCATCACAACATCAGATATACATCATGGGAGAACAGTACGACTCTGTGAACAGCTCTCAACAGTTATACCAGATGTGCATGTTTATTACAGAAGAGGACTGGCTCTGAAAAAAATTATTCCACAGTGCATTGCAAGAGATTTCACAGACCTGATGGTTATTAAAAAACTATCAGAAAATACCAAATGGTCTTATTTTGAGTTACTTGCCAAATTGTCCAACTGCTCATTTTAAAATGAGTAGTGTTTTCTCTTATTTTCTTTACAAAGACGAACACTACTCATTTTAAAATGCCTGGTTTATTCCAAGAGGCATTTGGTTCTTTAATTGCTCTGAGTAGGGGTTTCTTCTATGATGGCAGGAAAGGTCTGAACTGAATTTGCTGTGCTGCATGAGCCCCCTCTGGGAGTTTCCCAGGACACAGGCAAAGGATTACCTTGTCTGTCTTTTGTTGATCTACATTCCTTGGTCCAATGTTTACCCTTACCACACACCTTCCGCATAATCCAGAAGGGAGGGACATTGTGTTGCCCTTGTTCCTGGAATAATCATTCTTTCTTGGAACGCCCTGTTTACACTCTCTTTTCAAATGACCTTGTTTTCCACACCCAAAACATCTGACATTCCTCAAACATTTTGAAATTGCTCCTCCTATCCACATATCATCATGGTTATGAGACTCAACATTAATTGTGTCCCTGATCCAATCCTCCAAATGTGCAGATTTTGCATTTAATGGCCTGATTATTCTTTTGCTAGCTGCAATAATCAGTCTAACCATTTGATGTGTTATTCTTAATATTCTTTCAGTGAGCTTCTGTACCAGGATCATCATAGGTGAGCTTTGCCATGGCCTCAACAACCTCACCAGTATCCCAATTGTTGGCCTTGCTTTTATTGATTCTATGTGGATTTCACATCATACATTCTATCCCACTCATTGCCCTGTGACTTCTCATCTGCCCTCTGCCCTTGCAACATCTCCCCACAAAACAAAACTGAATTTAAAAGAAACACTAAAACCAAACCAAACAAAGAAATAAAACAAAAACCAAACAAAACATAAAAACAAAAGAAGAAGAATCTTGTCATGGAAGCTATATTATCTTAACACACAATAGGTGGGAGATCAGAACACCAGAATGCCAAAGATGTGTGGATAGTAAAGACTACTATTTCAATGTGGACTCTAGCATTTCAATTGTTAATGATTTATTGATCCAGAAACCACTTGTGTTAGTAAGGCTTGACTCAAAAGTAACGGGCTAATTAATCTGGGACAGGAAATTTCATTGTGACCCCATGTTTCTGGACCACAGACTCCACTGTGTGAAACAGCATGCATCTGAAAGTCCTTTCAAAGAGAGAGCTGCAGGGTGCTGTACTCAAAGGTGGCTGCCTATGGATGTGTTTTTTTAGATTCAGACACTAAGAGGCCACTGTAGCCTTGGTCAAAGAGGCTCTGACTACTGCTGGAATTTTCAGCAGAATCTGGCATCATTCACATAATGCTAGTTTTCCAGGCACAGATAATGCAGGTGTTCTGGAATCATGGAGGCTTTTTACCTAGAGTTTAAAGAAAGCCTGTGAACTCTGAGTAATGTGTAGCAGGGTTAGATTCACTGTAAGGAGCCTCTGAGAGAGTGATACATGAGGCTATGATGGTGAAGCACTGGCTGGAATATGAAACCTTACTTATGGAGGTGCTAAGAACATGAGAACACCTGCAGAGGAGAATTGCAGCCAACAACTGGCTACACTGAAGAGTGAGGCCACAGAAGCCACAAATAATAATACCATCGTTATAGGGCTGCCCAACCCATTTAGAACATACTGCACACGGAGGCCAAGGGGCTTTCTTTATGTACATTATCTTCTTTCATTCTTGCCTTCTGTAAGATCATGCAATACTCATCGTGGCCCCAATTTATATATGAGCACAAGTTTTGGGTGCAAGGCTCTCAGGTATTCTGCTGGAGTCTAGAGAGACCAGTCAGATAATCAGTAAGTTAATGAACAACCACAGTCAGCAGGGAGAGGTGCCCTGAACCAGTATGCAACTCTCTCTGCTAGGTGGAGATTCCCCAGGAAGGGTAGCCTGAGGCAAAAAAGAAGTTGTTGAGAAACTACATTACAGGGAGTGGGATGAGCTGCCAGAAGGAACAGACCTGGAAGAACCTTGATATCGATGCTGGGATTTCAGTTGATGGTAAAGGATGGTTCTCTTTCCCATTATGCCTTTTAAAAACTTTCTTTTTTTTACAACCCAGCTACCTTTTCCCCTTCCTCCTTTCCTCCCAGTCCATCACTGTAACCTTCCTCTCTTTCCCCCACCCAATCCACTCCTCCTCCGTTTCTGTTTAGGAAAGGGCAGCTATCCCATGAATATCAGCAGAGCATGACATATGGAGTTGCCCTAAGACTCAGCACCTCCCCATATATTAAGGCTAAACAATGAGGTGTAGGGTCCCCAAAGGCAGTAAAAGGGTCAGCTTCCCTCTTTTTGTCCCTCCCTCCATGTGCTCCTCTCTCCCCTTTTCTCTTGTACAGTACAGTGATTAATTGTTCCACCATAGATTCCAGGTTGCCTCTGCTTCTTGATTCTCATCATGATTATGAAACTCACTCACAGTAGGCAGCACTTTCAATTCACATTTACATTTATGTTCAAAGCATTCTGCCTCTTCCCTCATCTTCCCTTCTTGTGCCAGCTTTTTGATAAAATCTGTGTCTACTGTACCTCGTTTTTCAGTTTATTCACTCAGAGTTGCCTACCTGCTCAGTTACTGTTCACATCGAGGTGAAACGTGTCCCCTCAGCACAGAAACCAGGTAAATGGCCCTCAACATATTTATAAGGACAGTGCAATTAGATATGGATAACACATGGAGGTGGTAAAGGGGGAATCTTTGTAGAGTGGGTGAGTAAGGAGTTGAGAAGATTGTCTTAGCAGAAGACACATCTGTCACTCCTCTGTTCGTAAATTGATACCTACTGTTTACACATATTGGGAGTCAAGTCTGAGAGCATGAGTCCCCCAGTTTCAGACTCAAGCGTTTATCTCAAAGACCCTTCAAGGGCCTTTCCACAGGTAAACTCCCCCCTCTCTCGTCCCCGTGATGAGGAGAAAGGAAAACAGAAAACAGTTAAAGGTATTCAAGATATGGAGCCATCCAGGACAGCTAGAAGAACCATTGGCAACAGAGGATATTAAAAATTGCTTGTCTCATGGTATAAAGATACCTACCTTGGGAATAGCAAATGGGAAGCTCACCCATGTAACTGGAAACCTTCTCACAAGGCAATAACTGAGTAACAAGTTTTAGTTACTTTGTATTGCTATTGCAAGACATCACTGCCAGAGTAACTCATAAAAGACAGCATTGAATTGGACTCACGTTTTGTTTCCTGGGGTTGGAGATCAGGACGGCAGCAGGCACAGCAGAGAGCTCCCTTCTTGATCCGGAAGCACGAAGCAGAGTGCACACTAGGAGCAGCAGCTGTTCAAAGTCCACCTCAGAGACACCTCCTTCAACAAGGCCATATATCCTAATGCTTTCCTCACATTTCCACCAAAGGGGACCAAGGATTCAAGCATGTGAGTCTATGAGGTCATTCTCATCCAAAGGCCACCAATGCTGTCAAGCTCCAGCAAGACTGTTTCAGCAGAGCCACCCTGGTCATTTCTGTCAGTGTTTTAAGAGCCTTCTTTGAGATTGCATTTGCTTTCTCTCCCACTTGGGCTACTCTAGTCATTTCTGATGGGTAGTGTAAGGCACTGGTTTGATGATTTTTTTCCTTGTCTTTATGCCACTTCTCCCTGTCTGCTACTTTTTATTTGTAATGTTATTTTGCTACCTATATATTTAATAAAAACCAATCATTCAATATTGAAAGGATATGTATAATAGACCATTTTTCTATATGGCACATAATTAATGTAGTTTTCAAAATCAAAGTGGATGCTGTTTTGAAGGTGTTATTGTAATCAAAAGGAAAAGGTGAAAATGGGAGTTATAAATAAGAGTGTATCTGCCCATTGCCACTGTGTGGCTGAACTGGAAACCTGACAAGTGAGCTGGGGATGTGATGGGATGAGTGGAACCTCACCCCATGGAGACCTGGCCTCTCATTCTCAGCGGGTAGACAAACAGGGGTAGCAAATGCTTTTTGTATTTAATACTTCAATAAAGGGTTAACATGTAAAGGTTTTCAGCTAGTTTTTATTTGTTTGTTTGTTTTTAGTTTTTTTCTACTTTCTCCTGATATTAAATAGAGTTCACTGTTCATGTTTATTTTGGAGTTCCTTTGTCTTAGCTGGTAATAACTCAATGTGACCTCTTGTAATTCTTAGACTTTGGGAAGAAAAAATTGATGTGTGAAAAAACATTTAATGAAATCTAAGCAACAATGAGGTTTGCTTACCTAATTGCAATAGAGAAAACTCTTACAGTTTAACAATTTTCTGCACCGGTAATCTTAATTTCTTATGTTATGTCACACATGCAATTTAGATTCAACTCTTTTCAAAATTATTTTATTGACTCTTTGAAATTTGATACCAAATATTTTGATCATGTTTACATGCAACCACCTCCCCTTAACTTCGCACAGATTCATCAATACTCAGCAGGTAAATGGATGGAACTACAAAAAAAAATCATCCTGAGTGAGGTAGCACAGACCCCAATAGTCAAATATGGCATGTATTTGTTTACACCTTAGCGGCGATGTCTTTAATAAGCAGGCTATAATCTATATAACCACAGAGATTAGGTATAGATAAGGAACTAGGGGTGAGAGAGAAGGAATCCCCTGAGAAGGGGAAATAGAACAGATAGTTGTGGATGAATGGGGAGAAATGGGAAAGGGAGCATCAAATGGAGAGGAGAGGAAAGAAGAGACAAGGGAGGGAATACTGGGAGGGATGGCTAAAACTAAGTGCCATTTGAAAGTTCATATGGAAACCTAATACAGTGGAAACTTCTTAAAATACAACTTGTATAAAACATCTCTAAATTGGAATCACCAATAACAGGGGCGACAAAGCCCCAACTAGACATCTGTCACCACTCAATGAAACCACCAGTGTTGGAATGGATTACATCTAATCTAATTTGGTTGTTGGCCAAAGAGACCCCATCACAACACCTAAATTACCCAGGCTATTGCCAAGGCTGTTGGTTGTTCTCCACAAACTGATGGTAAGGTCTTACTGTTGAAGACAACACCCACATAACTCACTGAACATGGAGGAGTTGAGCTGGTGCCTATGTAGAGCCTTCATCCCTTCTGAGTAGTAGTGTTAATCCTGGAAAGTACTCTGTGCCCTGCCAGAGGAAAAAGCTAAACACCAAACTACCTACAAAACCTGCTATAAACAGAAGTTTCTGTCCCCCACACTGCTCCCAAATAACTTCTCAGAGGCTTAATATTAATTACAAATGCTGGGCCTATAGCTCAGGCTTGTTGAAAGTTAACTGTTCCTTCTAAATTAACCCATATTTCTTGTCTGTGCTTTGCCATTTGGTAACTTTTCTCAGTATAGCATGTCCATCTTCTTCTCTCTGCATCTGTTCAAGACTCCAGCCCTTCCTCTTCACAATGTTCTCTCTATCTCAGGCCACCTCACCCAATCTCTTTCTGCCCAGATATAAGCCAATCAGCTTTTAATTAACAATGCAAACAATGCATATTTACAGTGTAAAGAGATTGTTCCACAGCATTTCCCTATTTTCATCTAATTAAAAAAGAGTATTTTAACTTTAACATAGTAAAATTATATACAACTAAAACAGTTATCAGGTAAGAATTACAGTTACAATATTAGTCCATTTGTATTTTGAAAATTAGAGAAAACAATGTATCATGTATCTTATCTATGTGAGTCTAAAGTTTTATACCTAATTTACCTCTTATCAAAACTAAGGAAGGCTATAAGTTCAACTATTTAGTCTTTAACTCCATCAAAGATCCTAGAAGTATGAAATGTTACCTAAAAACAGGGATGTCTGACTTCCTGGACAGTCACCCAAATTTCTTCTGTAACATTGGGGCCTCCAACTTTGCCCTTTGGGCCTGGTATATCTAACAGACATTTCTGAGAAGCAGGGAAGTTTGAAGGAGTCTTCTCCCTAATTATTGCAATTTTGTGCTGTCATTTTCTTTTCTGTATTACTTTTGTGTTTTGTAACAGTTTGCCTTCAATAATTGAGGCAAGTGCTGTCATGTCTTTTGTATGCTGTTAAATGTGTTATTCTGATTGATTGATAAATAAAATGCTGATTTTTAAAACTATGACCAATAACAACCAGTATCCAACCTCCTTTAAATTATAATGAACATCCATAACACATTTATGCAAATATGAGTCATTCTCTAGACTACCACTTATTGTTTGGTGGTGCTCACATTTGTGAAGGAACCTTGAGAAAAGTGGAATAATAATTAAGTCATGGCTGGAGTGTTCTCTGAGGCTGGACCAACTCAGCTAGCAGTCTTGAAGTTTTTCTGCAGGCTGGATCATCTGGGGCATCCATTTTTATTGGTGTCTGGTTCCATTCCCTTATTCTGAAAATACATGAATTTTTGAAGGTAACATATATTACCTGTATGGTTATATGGTTTGCTTAAGTCAGTTAAAGATGTTTTTTTTGTTTTATGTTTGAGGGTGTAAAATACATGTTACCTATATTCTAGTTCTTTTATTTATTTATTTATTTATTTATTCATTCATTCATTCATTCATTCATTCATTTATTCATTTATTTATTCATTTAATACCTGTAGCCAGGATTTCAGAGAGTCTTCCCCAATCAAACCTCATTTTCTTAAACCAGAAACAATCCATAGTTTCTCATCTCCTGTGGAAAGAAAAGCATAACCTCTTCCCCAAAGTAACATATCTTTTGAGTTAAATTTTGAAGTGAAGACATTTTTAAAATGGATAGTTTGGTTTGATCTAGCAGCTTTCATAATCAAATGTTTCTTAGCAGTTGCACTCTCTTTATCAACAATCAGAAAATCTAAAGACAACACAATAACATATAGAATCCAGTCTCTTTGTTTATTTTCCATCTTTATATGGCTTATTTTATGTAACTTTAGTCCCTTTTTAAATGCTTTATTTTATTATTGTAGGAATATATATATATATATATATATATATATATATATATATATATATATATATATATATATGGCTGTGTCTCCTTCTGCCTTTCTGTTCTTTTATTTCTCCTCTCTGTTAGTCCCGCCTATACTTCCTGCTTAGCCACGGGCCAATCAGGTTTTATTTATTGACCAGTCAGAACAATTTGACATACAGACCATCCCCCAGCACAGCCAAGTGCAGACCATCTCAGACACCTGCACTCAGGCCGTGGTCCTAGTCATGCTCTATGGGGACCTGCTGGGTAAAGCCACAAGGAACCTAAGAATGGGCTCCCATAGGACATACAGAACATCCCACAGCAACCTTTTCTCATTATAGCATGCCCATCTTGCTGCTCTCAGGATCTGCTCTTGACTCTAGATTCTGTCCTTCCTCTTCCCATCAATTACTCTATGTCAGGCTGTCTCACCCAAACTCTTCCTGCCCAACTGTCGGGTAATCAGCTTGTTATTAACAATAAGAGCAATAAATATCTACACTGTACAAAGGTTGCTACCCTGCAATCAAAAATGATGACCAGCCTGCAAAGATACCCTGTGGTAATAGTGGCACAAAAGTTATGGGAGCAACCAATATCTCTGGTTTTAATTAAGGCCTGTTCTGTGAGACAGAACACATGTCTGATGCCGCTCAAGTGGTCAAGAACCTGATGCTAGATAGGCCAGGGACCTAGGGGAAAACAAATATTATTTTCTTGTTAATGAAATATAGCAATAAAATGACTCCTAATGACATCTGCTATGCTCATAGATCAGTGCCTTTCTCAGGTATCATCAGAAAAGCTTTCTCCTGCAGCAGATGGGAACAAATACAGACATCCACAGCTGGACATACTGCAGTGAGTGAGAGACCTTGAAACATTCAATCCTAAATGATTGTTTTCAACAAGTCCCTCCTTTATAACTCAGGGATCTCTGCAGAATAGGAGACAGAAAGATTGTAAGAGCCAGAGAAGATGGAAGATATTAGGGAAATAATGCCTTCTAGACACAACAGGATTTACACACCTGTGAAGTCATAGAAACTTTGCAACAGTCATATTGCCTGCACAGTTTTAAGCCAGATGGAGTTTTGGTGCTTAGTTGGAAGCAGACAGAAGTCCTCTTCCCTAAACCAGAGGCTATCTCCACTTGATAGTGGATCACAAAGGAAAAATTGTTTTTCAGAGTCTCACTGGTTATACAAAGCACACTGACAGGCAAGCCTCATGGCCACCAGAGGTTGGCCAACACAAACTGAAACTCAATGGTACTTTTGGAGTTTTTTTTTTAAACTTTACAGATCCATTGCTTACGTACTATGATTTCCAATTTTGTTTTTTATCAATTGTCTGTCTGTGCAAATGTGCTATTGAACAGGACAAAGAAGAAGTCTTGGTGCTAGGTGAGACTGTTGTGCTGTCTGTAGTATTTAAAGATGAGGAGACAATATCCAATATTAGAAGGTGGCACCTTTATCCTTTCAAGATTGCCAAACCCATACCTGCTTTGGATTGTCACTGTCTCTGTGGGCTTGACAGGGTTTTTGGCTTTTGGTTCCTAGACCAGTTAAGAACCATGTCATAAGCCCCCAACTTGAACTCAGGTGGTCAGGCTCAGTGGCAAGTGCATTTTGCTGTCTGAATCCTGCCACATGTCAAACCTGTCTCTATTTGCTTCCTCTTTTCAGGAAACTTGAGTTGGACAATACAGGAAGTGGCAAGAGGAAAAGAGGCTGAGGATAAAAGAGAGAAGATTGTGGGTATGGAAGGAAGCTATGGATATGGAGGAAGAAGGAGAAACAATTAAATGTGAAGGGAAGGGAAGTACTCCACAGCTCAGGTTCAGTGGGAGAAAACTTTTGGAAGGAATCCAAATATTTTTGTCTTTATTTGGCTGCGAATTTATAATTTGTTTCACTGTGTAAATGGAAAAGTTGAAACTCAAGACTGGGAATAACCATACACATCCAGGTGTGTTCTAGAACTTTCTGTGATACAGACGCTGGAAGTTGTTGCTAAGATCCTTTCCCTTGAAGAGACATGAACAGTGTCTTACCAGTTTTCTAAGGCTCCAACGACAAACCAAGACAAGGTACTACTAAAGTTCCTCCTGCCATAGCAGTGAGGTTATTGGCCTTAATTTCAGTGCATAGGTGAGGCAGTTACTTACAGGAGTGTGGAGGCTCCCTGCAGAAGGCTACACTAGAAAGTCTTTACATAGTAGGGATGATGACTTTTCTCACAGCTGAATAGACAGAGCCCTCCTCTCTCTACTCCTATATACATTAGCCCCTCCTTGAGGCCATATGCAGTTAGAACAGAATTGTGTATAACAGGTGTATGGAGTGTCTAGACACCCAGTTGAGGGTCCCATGATCCTTCTGCCCCCTCTTCTAAAAGGCTAAGTCAACAGTTGACTAGGTCAGCTGGGATGATCCACATTTAGGCACAGTTGAGCTTCCTAAGATGGCAGTTGTTTTTCTCAGAGGAAAGTCCTGTACAGATCAAGTGGAGGCTGACAATAGCTCTGCTTCCCCATCTTCTGACTAGGATCATTTTTTAAGGCAAATGTGGCATCCCAGGTGCCCCTCCAGGTTTCTCCTGATTCTGTAGAGTATCATGCTCAGGGCTGGACAGGAGGGAAGTCAGGAGCCCTAGGGATCTCTCAGGAAGCAGCAGCCCATATTCCCAGTCTCTGTTATTCTGTTGACAAACTGGTATGGCCTCCAGGATTCTGTGGGAAGATGAAGGCTTCAAACCAGTTTTCCAGGTGAACTGTGTTGGCTGCTTTCCAAAGAAAAGAAGCCTAAGCCAAGAACAGGAACTGCTGCAGCAGGGGCAGAGGAAGGCTCCAGTGCTTGCTCAGGGTGCAATGTAAATCATCATAGCTTTCCTGATGGGTGTTATCTGAGATGTAGTGGAACTGTCCTTGGATGCTTAGTGACATCTGTGGTCTCTTTGGACCCTGGCAGCCAAAATGTGAGCTCAGGTTGCATTGCACACATAAATGGGAAAATTGTGGAGAATTTTCCAGTAACATCCACAATACTGTTATTTTTGAGGGCTGTACCCATTACCCCAGAAAGGAATGACCTTCTTACCCCATAAATGTACATGGCCCTTAAGATTCAAGTATGAAAATTGTCACCATTTGTCAGGATGCACACACTGTGGCCAGCACTTCCTTCTCACCCATCTTTGTGCTGTGTGGATATGGATCAGACCCCATAGTTTCACGTTGTTCTTACTCATGGACATTAAGGATGATCTCTTTGTGGGTGTTGGGGCTTGGAACATGAACTGAGCTGGTATAAAGGAAGACTGCCACAGTAGCCAGGACAAAGGCTTCCAACGGGTACTGGTAGCTAATCACAGACAACACACAGTTAGTATAAGGAAATAAACCAAAGAATCCAAATGATTCCTGTTCATTTCCACCCTGATCTCAGCTCCCTGGTGCATTCTTTCCTGTTCCTGGATCAGCAAGGCCATGGTGTGGGAACAATAAAAATGACAGGGGTGACATTTACTATCTGGGAGCCAAGGTTCTAGACTTTTACCCTTTACAGAGATCTCTGTGTCTCTCTGTCTATTTGCCTCTCTGTCTCTGTCTCTGTCTCTCAGTCTCTGTCTCTCTGTCTCTCTCTGTCTCTCTCTCTGTCTCTGTCTCTCTCTGTCTCTCTGTCTCTGTCTCTGTCTCTCTCTCTCTCTCTCTCTCTCTCTCTCTCTCTCTCTCTCTCTGTGTGTGTGTGTGTGTGTGTGTGTGTGTGTGTGTGTGTAGTCCTGACCAAAAATCTTAGATAGAGGAAAAGAACAAAGTACTTCTCTTCCATGGTTTGTCACCACAGTTTGTTATTTCATTAATGGGAAGCAATATTTAAATTAAGAAAAACATGCAGGCACATTCAAGGACAGCTGAGAATCCAGATGCTACAGTGCTACACTCAGTTCTACAGTGGCAACTGAACACTGACATGGACATCATACCTCTGGAACTGTTCTCACCAAGAGAGAGCTATAGAAATTGTCACAAGGACCATCCCTAGTGACACAGCAAATTTTGCTGAGCTGTGTGGAGATTTAACATTTTCTGTGACTGAGGTATCCATTTCTTCTGCCTTGTCTGCAACACCAGAGATTCTCTCTTCCCTATTGTGTACTCTGAGGTCTGAGTTTGACTTCCTTGTCTTTTCATTTCCAGTTTTATCTCAGGTTGGGTTTGCTTTAGCTGTCCCAGGTCAACTTTCACGCCTTGAACTGTTTGCATCACGTCCCTCACTGTTCCTTTGTGTTTTCATAGACGTCATTAAGGGTTTTTCCACATCCTCTGTGAGGTACTTGCACATATTCAGAACTGCTGCTTTGAAGTCCTTGTGTTTCCATGCTGGTGTCTTGGCCTCTGGGTTTGTGATGACTGAGGTGATTTTAGGTGTTGATGTCTGGTCTTTGTTGTGTGGGTGCTCTGTTGTTGGTTTCTGTTGCCCTCTCTTGGTCTTAGGAGAGTGTGGTGGTTGTGGTTCCCGGGTAGACAGTGCTTCTGCAGATTGGTGGGTGGCAAAGAGTAATAGAGGTGGGCTAGGTAAAATGCCTTAGAGTTGTTCCAGGAAAGAGCCAAGGGGATCCTGTCTACATCAAGAAATGGGGTCCCCAGGAAATTGTAGGTGTGGTAGAAAGTGGGCTTTATGCAAGCTGGATGACCTAAGGCAAAGAAGAATCTGGAGAGACTGTCTTGACTGGGCTATGAGGACCCTGGGTCTGAAGAAAGAGTTGGAGTCTCCAGTGAATGGAGCTGAGGTGGGAAAAGAGAATATGAGTGCAGGTTGTTATGTATCTGAGGGTGAGAGTGGAGAGATCATAATGGAGGGCAGGAAGGATGGTGTGACTCCCCTATCTAAGTCCCTGCCAGATGTAGCCCCTGGGGTCCCAGGTACAAAGTGCTTCCTGGTATTGGGGGCTGACAAGAAGGAATCAGGATAAGCTGGAAGTGAGGGAGTGGGGAGGAGAGGGTGCACAGGAAGAGGAAAATGGGGTCTACTGCAAGGTTTAGCATGGTCCCCAGGTAATGAAGTAGGACTGATGGACAGGCTCCTGCAAGCATGCTGCTACAGGGCTAGGGGTGAGGATGAGAGAGTGTAATGGGGGACAGAAGAACTGTGGAAATCACCTACTGGAGTCCATTGTGGGCCCCGGGTACAGAGCTTCTATATATAGGCTTCAGACACAGAGGAATCCAGGTAAGGAGGAATCCTGGATCTGCTGCAAGGTTCAAGGAGTCCCCAAGGAATGGAGGGAGAAGGGTGGGAGGAGAGGGTCCTGCAAGCCTGTTACCTCCTTTGAAAGTGGTGTCTTTTATTCTTTTTTGTAAATCTCTAAGCTAAACAACAGCAATAGTTCATGTATTTTCCCTTTTATCCCCTTTGAGAATAAGTGCTCACTCTATCCATCTATCTATCTATCAATCCATCTCTCTCTCTTTCTCTCTCTCTGTATCTCTCTCAACAGGGTTTTTCTGTATAGCCTTGAATATCCTGGATTTCACTTTGTAGATCATCCTAGCCTTGAACTCAGAGATGTGCCTGAGAATTAATTGCCTGTGCTGAGAATTAACTCTTTTTTTTTTTGTTTGTTTTTTTTTTTGTTTTTTGTTTTTCCAGAATTAACTCTTAAATGTTAACATGTCAGCTAGAGTGAGCTGAAATAAGAACCTTCCCTAATAGTTTTTTTTTTCTTTCAGAGGCAGCAGAAGGAAGAGCTATGGAGTGGGGACTATCAGCCAGAGACACAGTCTCTGCACTGTGTTTCCAACTTCAGCTTAAGGGCTGGTAAGATGGCTAAGCAGGTAAAGGCTCCTGCCCCAAAGACTGATAATCTGAGTTCAGTTCCTGAACTAACTCCACATCTTGTCCTCTGACCTGTGCACACACCTGCTGAGGTTCACAGGCAGGCACACACAAGTGCACATAGAAAGTCAGTAAGGAAGTGCATAATATAATGATAATGTTCACATGCATATACATGGACGTTTGCAAAAGTGTTTTTAGAATAGAAACAAGAACAGCAACTTGTACTATACATAAAGAAAACCTAAACTGAATTAAAAATGGAGCCATAGCAGCGACACAAGTCATTTACTTTTCAGAATTCCAGGGGTAGATGAAGTTTTGCTGAATGCCTTGTTTTACTCTATTTGATTAGAGGAATGTTTCAGTGGCTGAAGCAAGAGTTAATGCTAGGGTAGTGTTGTGGGTCATTGAAGTGTGATGCTTAGTGAAGGTTCCTTCCCAGAGTGTCACTGAGGGCCAGGCATCCTCTTTTCCATGTTTCAGAAGGGCCTGACTCTAAAGTGGATGTGGCATAGCTCAAGATATGGGGTGAGCAGGCCATTATGTCCACCTCCTAGAGGATTTGTTGGAGGTCCTTCCACTCCAGAAATGGGATATGTTCTTCTGCTATGAGTCTCTGTGAGGCAGATGTATGTCTTGGTGTCAGATGCCTGACACTTCTGTTAAGGGCCTTGTCCCTCATTAGCAGAGTGGGCTGGAGGGCTCATTTTTCTCCTCTCTAACAGAACTGATGTAGCTATAGTATTTTTCCTTCATCAGGTCAGTCTTCATAGATTCAGACAAGAAGGAACAGGACAAGAACATTCATATAGACTTAGAATGCCCAGGTAGGCTCAGAACAGGCATGCTGTTTAAAAAGTGAGTACATGCTGTTACTTCCCAGAGGCTCTAGGGCCAGAGAAGAACAGTTTTTGTTGTTGTTGTTGTTGTGGTGGTGGTGGTGGTGGTGGTGGTGGTGGTGGTGGTGGTGGTGGTGGTGGTGGTGGTGATGGAGGTGGAGGTAGAGGTAGAGGTGGAGGTGATGGTGGTGGTGGTGGTGGAGGTGGAGGTGGAGGTGGAGGTGGAGGTGGAGGTGGAGGTGGAGGTGGAGGAGGAGGAGGTGGAGGTGGAGGTGGAGGTGGAGGTGGAGGAGGAGGAGGAGGTGGAGGTGGAGGTGGAGGTGGAGGTGGAGGTGGTGGTGGTGGTAGTGGTGGTGTTTTTTTTTATTTTGCTCTTTGACTGTTTGGAGAGGCCCACCACCCAGTTCCCACATAAATTCTAACAGAGGTTTCTCTCTCTCTCTCTCTCTCTCTCTCTCTCTCTCTCTCTCTCTCTCTCTCTCTCTCTCTCTCTTTCTTTCTTATAAATACCTAGTCTTAGTTTGGCTTAATTCTAGCCAGCTTTTCTTAACATAATGTATTCCATCTATCGTTTTTCTCTGGGCTTTTAACAAAGATTTCTATGGCCTTTTGCTTGTCAGGCTAGATGCACAAACTAGGTCACTTTTCTTTCTTTCCACTCACCCTTGTTAGAACTTGGGATTCAGCTTTCCCCTGAGAAAATAGACCAGTGAACTCAATGAGGAATTTAAGTTGGCTGAAATCAAGACTGAAGATCCTTTCTCCTACTCCACCATATCCTTTCCTTCTGAGCTAATGGAACAGGCCTGTGGAAGCTGTTTAGGTTGCCCAGGGCTCATGGACACTCACTCTGGACAAGATGCCCAGGGTGTATGAGCTGTAGTCCTCAGCTGCCCCCACCTGGGAGCCAGGTGAGAGCTCTTACTTGTGTCCTTGTGGGTGGTGCCTGAGCATCTCCCCTCCCTCTTATAGAGTGAATGCTAAAGCTACATCCTTAGTGAGTGTCCTCTTAAAGAACTGATGAGTGAGGAGTCAAAACAGAAACATGTAGCCAATTATGGCTAGAAATTGTCCTTGGAATTTACTTTTATTCTCAGAAACAGGTGGATCTTCCTTTTATACCATAGAATACTGTCCAGTGAGCCGAACTGGAGCTCTCTCGGCCTGGCAGGGCAAAGGAAGCAGAACTGGCTGACAAAGGCAGAGCATCCACTTCCAGATGACCCCTTGCTAATGTGAAACCAAGTGGGGCTTCCTGGGTTATAAATGGCCTGCTTGAAAATGGTGCTTGTTTCTCTCTCTTGATATTGTAGTAACCAGAAAACACTCTTAGGTTTAGTTTGCTGTATAAAACTTCAGCATGGTCTTATCTCCTGATCCTCGTGTAGGAGCCCAGTCCCAATCAATGTCATCCTATGAACAGTAATCAATGTGGGGTGAGAAAGAAGTATTGATGCTGGATGTGACTTTCATGTTGTCTGTGATACCAAAAGGCAGGTTTGTTAGTACCCAGTTGTGACAGGAGACAGTTTTCTTTCCTCTATACTGTGTCCCCACAGCTCCCTCAGGTTGATGATGTCTGGTTGAGCAGACAGGCCCTCTTATAATTGTGGGTTCTGTAGTCAGCTATTGACTCTGTTATCTTGTAAGGCCTCAACCCTGTCCTGACAGGCTTCCTCAGCTCAGAGAAGCTGAGGAATGAGAGGGAGGGAGGGGAGGGGAAGCTGCTAAGGCTATAGGAGGATATGGGCTTAAGAGATTGGTAAATGGAGGGAAAGAGAGGGAGAGGCAGCTACATTTAGAGGTAGGGGTAGCAGATTTTCACATTGTAGGCTCAGGAGGAGGTACATTTGGGCGAATTCATTACAAGGAGACTCTCAGATCATCTCTGATGCCCAGGGCCATTTCTAACAGTGTTACAGTCTCCTGGGTAGCTCTCAATGCTTGTCCTGGTTCTAGAGAGCCCCATGTATAGGTGGTAAGAAGGGTAAGAAGGAGGGAGACCAAGGGAGGCAAGACTCTGCCCTGGAGGTACAGAGTGTGTTACAGGGCTTTGCTGTACCCACTGACAACCAGTGTGAGCTCCACCATTGAGTGGGAGGAGGTAGGTTTGAATTTCCTGAGACCATGAGCAAGATGTCTGATCAGGTGATGCTGAACTGAGGCACTGTAGGTCAGTCATCTAGTCCATGCTAGGGCCCACATTCTGTGGGAGTGACATTCTGTTTCTGTTCTGACTATGGCCTTAATTGTATATAGAAAAGAAGGCTATAATCAAGGTTCACCAAAACGACCTCCGGATTAGTCATAAAACCTTTTTATTGTTCTTTTCTTTGAGCTTCATGATGCAATGGGGATTTTCTCAGACAAGCAATGCTTGGGACTGTGAGAGGGGAAATGGAAACACTGATGAAATTCTAAGTTACAGGAGGCTCTGGGCAGCTCACCACCAAAAACTGAACCTATGGTCATAGCAGCAGAGGCACAGCCTGTGTGTCTCTGGGCAAGTGCTCAGGGCAAAAGTTTGGGACTGGGTCAGTGCCTGGCAAGGCTTTGGTGACGTGAAGACAAGTTGGCCAGTGTGTCAAAGGGAAGTGTAGGAGTTGTGTTGTGTCTTAGACCCTTTCTGGAGGACCTGACAACTTCAGGGCCATGTCCCTGCCATGGTCACATCACTGTGTCTTTGTGTTTAGCCTCCCCTTGTACTGCTCCACTAGTGACCCGATCCACTGAGAAGTTTTCTGTCTGGCTTCCTCCCAGCTGACAGGTGGCTCATAGCCCAGATCTCGCTGAGCTTTCTTGTAGGAGAAGGTGAACACACTACTTGTGAATGTGACTGAGCAACGGTTAAAAGGAGGCTGGTAATTGTAGATTGGACGCAGCAGGAAGCTCACAGTTTCCAACAGGAAAGCAAGCCAGTAGAGAATGGGCAGAGGAAGGCTCCAACTGGAATCAATGTGGAAGCCCCAGTCCTTGCTCAAGGCATAATGTAAATCAACAAAGCTTTGGTGAGGGGTTTCATCTGAGATGTAGTAGAACTGGCCTTGGATGTTTGGTGACTTCTTGGGGTCTCGCAGGCCCCTGGCTGCCAGAATGTGTGCCCAGGCTGCATTACTCACAAACACTGGGTTGATCACAGAGAATTTGGCAAAATTGTCAAGTATGCCATTATTCTTGAGTGCTCTATTTATTGCATCTGAAATGTGTTGGCTCCCTTCCCCATAGATGAATGGGAGTCTTAAGGCACAAGTGTACAAAGTGCCACCATCTTTCAGGGTGCACCCATTGGCTGCCAGCACTGCCTTCTCAGCCATCTTTTTGCTATATGGGTATGGATGAGACCATGTGCTTTCAAGATTGTCTTCTTCACAGCCATTCTGGATGATGTCCTTGTAGGAGTTTGGTCCAGCCACAGACACTGAGCTGCTGTAGATGAAGACTGGGACACTGGCTTCCACACAAGTATCCAACAGGAGCTGAGTACCTGAGTATGGGAAGTTCATCATTACTGTTAGGAAAGATGCTGAAGGGTCCACTGTGGAGTCAGATTCATCCCCACTTCATCCCCAATGGAAAGACTACTACAGATCTAAATACATTCTTACCTGATCATGACTCAAATTGCCATTCTATAGCCACAGAATAATCCCCAAATTAAAAGAGGTGACAATTTAGATTCTGAAAAACAGGGGACTTCTAGGTTTCTGAGTTTATAGAGCTATCTCTCTCTTTTTGCCTGTCTCTCCCTGTCTCTCTATTTCTTTCTCTTTCTCTCTCTGTTTGAATATAATTGTCTTTTTCTCCGTCTCTCCCCATCTCTCTATCACTGTTTTTCTCTTTCTCTCTCTTTTTGAATATATTTTACTTTACAGTGTTGGGATCACACCTAGGCTCTTCCACATGGTAGACAAGGCCCCTCCCACTGAGCCACTGGTCCAGTAAGCTTTCTGTTGCTGTGATAAACACCATGACCAAAGGAATGTGGGGAGGGAACAGTTTCTATGGTTTCTATGTTCCCATGGCAGTGTGTCACTGAAGAAAGTCACCCAGGAACAAAGGCAGAGGCCATGGAGGAAAGTTCTTTACTGCTTTGCTTTTTCATGTGCTCTGCTTGTTTGCCTGTTATACAGGCTTTGAGGGCTCTCTACTGAGGAAAGGTCAGGATCTGGTCTAGAGAGGCAGTGTGTAGGAGCCCAGATGGGAGAAGGGCTCCCACATTTCACCAGAGGGTACTCTTGAGAAGAGAGGGATAAGAGATATTAGATAGAAGGAGAGAGGGGGTGGAAACAGAAACACAGGATAGCCTTGGGTGGGCTTGGGTCATTATTAACCTCTCATTTCCTGTCTCTTCTAAGGGGCTATTTATAGGAGTACCAAGGGGTGGAACAAAAAACCTCCTCCTAACTCAGCCAAGTACAGACCTTTCCAGCCACCTGGTCACCACACATGTGGTCAAGCAATCCTCTAATGCAGTTTTGCTGGGTAAAGCAAGCTCGGATCTCACTAGGAAATCTTAATGACCCTACAAAGCTCCCCCTTCTTGATATAATAATGCCCCCCCCCAATATGTCCCTCAGATAGACTGTGCCTGTCTCAGGTCATTCTTGATTAATTTGACATACACAGATTCAAGAAGCTATCAAGAAGAAAGTGGCCCATCTTTGGCTACCAGCCCTGGCAGGAGCGGGTACAGAGCCTAACTTAACTCTGGCCCAGGTCCCTACTAAGATCTTGCAAACATCCACAGAGATCTCCATAGCAGCCACACCTCCCAGTAAAGGAGTAGAGGAGAATAAAAATGGGATATCCCTTTTAGAATAGGTCTAAGTTGACCACAGCAGTCTTAGCTGCACCAAGCTTTTTTTCTAAACCAATACTCTTGGCTAACAGATGTTCAATAAAATTTTCAAGAGACTATTTTGATTCCCAGGAAAAAACAGTCATTTCAAAACACTTCAAAGTATCCACTCATGTAAACAAAATCTATACCAATTATAAAGACACTTACAAACTAACTCCATTGTGCGAGACCTACTCCTTCCTAAACAGAAACTGAAGGAGTGGAAACTTCTAGGAAGAAGGCAGGAAAGTTCCCCCTAATTATGATACCTTTTTGCTTAAGTTTTCCAGGGGCCACTGAGACCATAAAATTATATTTTGAGCTATTATTAAAAGTGTTCAAATATATCTGAAGGCAAAAGAGTAATAAAAACAATTCTAGTATGCACACTTTTTACAAACTTACATTCAACATTTACACTTTTTACATTCAACATTTATACATTTTACATTCAATAATTACACTTCTCACAATCAATATTTACATTTTTACATGCTTAATTCAAAAGGAAACTCCATAGAACTATTTTACAAACTTACCTAGTAAAATCACTTAACAGATCTAACTTACATTCAAAATCAAATTCTATTAGCAAACATCTAGAAGAGATTTCTTAACAGAACTATTAACAAGACAGGAAGTATGCAAATCATTTCTAAAGGTCAGAGTTAATAGTCAGCCTTGATATCATTCTGAAAGTTTTCCTGATAGTTTGAAGTCAGAGCCTAATTCATCAGTGACTGTAAGATTGACTGCGGGTAAAATTCCCTTTTCTTAATTATTTAAAGCTACTTTTTAAGATTATCATGAGCGTTTCAATGATGTCAATGTTTCTCTCTTGCATTTCAAGCACAACCCCAGATTCTTTTTTTTAATTTGCCCATAATATTTTTCCTTTTTCAGATCCAAAGCAATTTCCCAGTATCCAGACCTCTTTCCCTAGTTTTCTAAAGGGTTTCAAAGTGACTTGTTGACAAACAGTATCAGCACTTTAATTGCTTCCTGACAGGCAACTGTTCACCTGTTTCTAGTTCTTGAGAGGCAAGCTAACAATGCTTGTGGAAAAAATAGCATTTTGACCTGGAAAAATACTAAAAAAACAGAGTTTGGGGGCAGGGCAGTACCAGTGTCTCTTTTACAGACTTCATTTCCCAAACTGCCTTTCTCTATATTGTCACACTGTTACAAACCACGTTATGGACTACGTTTTCCAAGCTTCCTTTTTCTGTCCCATCCTGTTACAAATGAACAATGTTTCCCATGCTGCCTTTCTGGTCCTCCACAGTCCGGGGTCCATTTACTTGGTTTGTGTTCATACTGAAAGTCAAGATCAGGAGAACTTTTTCCACACAGGAGGTTTCTGTTCTCCCTGAGCTGCTGGCATTGACGGGTGGACTTCCTTCACCTAACATTGTCCCCAGAGTAGTCCACACCTGTCCACATGTGCACACTCAGACAGGCATTTTGGTAACCCTTTGACCCCTCCCTCTTGCCCCCTCCCCCCTGCACCTTCTTCAATCTTACCCCCACCCCTGTTTTACTGGGTAAGTGAAAAAGTAAAGAGACTACTTGAAAAGAGAGCTTTTTCTTTCTTTCTTTCTTTCTTTCTTTCTTTCTTTCTTTCTTTCTTTCTTTCTTTCTTTCTTTTTTTTTTTTTTAAGCAAGATTTTTCACTGATAGAGAAAGAAAAGAAAGCTTTTCCAGAGATGTTCTTTTCTCAGCCTTGGGTGCTGTAGAGCCCCACCTTCTGACTTGGGGCTGGTAGTCCAGGAGGCCACTCTCCTTTCCCAATGGCCTTGTTTGTATGCAAATTTTGCCTTAGCTCTTCCAATGTTGCCTTTATAGCTGCTGAGAACTTAGATCCTGCAGCTTTTTCCCCTGGGTCCCACTCTGCCTGTGCTTGGGCTCCATCCTTCAGTGGAGAAGCTGACCCACTTGGATCTCTGCCTGTACTCTCCCAAGAATCTATTGCTAGTCTCTTGCCACAGGGGATTTGGGCTAGGGTCTAAAGTATCTGCTGTTTGTCTAATATCCACTGGATGGGGAGAAAGGACCAGCAGAGAGGATTTGCCATGTTCCAAGAGGCTTTTTGTTTTTTCTTGAGCAATTACAGGTGATTTTCCCATACTGATGGATTTTAATTCCAGATTATTTAATTTTTGCCATTATAGAAAGAGAAAAAAATCTGAGAAGAAAAGACTTGAAGAGCTTCAAGTTTTTCAGAGAGACATTACTAAGTTTTTCACAAGAAAGCTTTCAGTTTTTGAGAGAAAGATTACAAATTTTCCCCAAGACTTATGTTCTCTAAACGTTGCTTCTTGGCCAAGGAAACTAATTCTGATGGTGAATTTATCATACAGTAATAATGTCAGTGGAGTGAAGAGTTTTATTTCACCTGCATCTATCTCAGGGAAAATTCTTTCTCTGCCACTCAGGACTTAAATCTAAGCTGTTCATAGGCCAAATCTTCCAGAGGAATCTTTGTCTGCCCGTTTTTCTCATCTTTGATAGATTTTTCTCTGATTCTTTTCCAGAAATTTGCATTCATAGTCCCATAGTTGGAAAAATCAAAGAGATAGTTCCTCTATCTTGTTGCTCATCTTATCCTAAGGTTTTTCTACACAATATTCCTACATTCTACCTTATATTTTTTCCTGCATTTTTATAGATAGAAATTAAGAGAGAGAAAAAAAGAAAGAAATCTAGATAGAGAGAAATATACACTGCAGCTTCACTTACATTTAGCTTTGGCCACCGAATTTTCAATCTCGAGAATAAAATATTGTCACCTTTATTTTTAATTCCTTATCGGGCATGCCCCTTTACACTTAAGACAACTCCACTCTCCCTTTTCAAAGTCGCGTATCCCTGTTTCTGGCACCATTTGTGGGAGCCCAGCTGAGAGACTGGATCCCACATTTTATGACAGGTTATTTTGAGGAGTGAGGGATAAGAGATATTAGATAGAAGGATAGAGGGGATTGAGACCGAAACATAGGATAGCCCCAGGAGGGCCTGCATCATTATTCACCACCCCTTCCTGTCTCTTCTAAAGGGCTAGGTAGAGGGAAGCCAAGGGGTGGAACAAAAGACCTCCCCCTAGCTCAGCCAAGAGCAGATCTTTTTCAACCACCTGGTGACCATGCATGTGGTCAAGCAATCCTCTAATGCAGACCTGCTTGGTGAGGCAAGCTCAGATCTCACTAGAGAACCTTTGTGGGCATTCACAGCAAGGAGTGGACATCAAACATTTGGAGATGGAGTCCACTCACTTTGGCAGGGAGAAGCAGGAGACCATCCTGGCTGTTTAAAGGTCCTGGGTGTGGCTTTGTGTTTTCTCTCCTCTGACTACCTGTGGGGCCTCTGTTCCCTCCTCTCTCAGCACAATCTCTTCTTCTAAACATCAAGGACAACTGCCCTGAGTTCTGCTAGCTGGGCTGGCAAGCAGAGGCATCTGACAGACCCAGAGCACAGCAGGTGTTCCATGGCCAGTACTCTCCTTCCTGTCCTCATGCTATTTGACTGTTCTAATTTTCCCACACTCTCCATATCCTCCTGAGACTCTGTACCTTTCAGGTTGATATCCACGATGGTCTGTCTGGGAACAGTACCAAAGAAGTCAAGGCTGGCAGCAGTGTGGATGACAACAGAGACGCCCTGGCAGGCTCTCCTCAGGCACTGGGCATCCAGAATGTCTCCCCTCAGCACTGTCACCTTGGCTTTTGTCTGCAGCTCTGAGGAACACAAAGCAGGTCATTGGGAAGCTTTCTGCACAGGATGGAAATTTCCAGACACAGTATGAGTGACCTAGGCCTTTAAGGGCAGCCAGAGTGAGGAGATCCTGGGAAGGAGACCATTCTACTAAAGAAACAATAATTGCTCAACAGTCAGAATGTACCATTTGCAGGGAAGGAGGAAGCATCTGTGTCTATCCCTCCCTTTGTAGAAAATGAATCTGAGCAGTGAGATGTGATTTGTGCTTTGCTCACAAAAACAGAGTTATGGGAATTCATACACTGATTAAAGCAACCAGAGAAGGTGTGGATGTAAAATGTAAAAAGGGAGAATTGGAATTTAACTGATAGAGAACAGGGAATCACTTGTGGATTTTCACTGAAGGAGAAACAGAGGCAGAGTCCTGCCCTGGGGAGCTGTAACAGTGCTCTCAGGTGGCAAATGGAAAGGCATGAAGACATAAGAGTAACCTGGGCAAGTAACAGGTTAATCAGATTGTGTCCTCCAGAGTTCCAGTGAGGAGGACCCAGAAGACGGAGAAACGAAGATGGAAAATTGAGCTCTGCTCCTATAGGTCTTGATAATTTCTGAGACTGGGCTGAGCACAAATGAAGAGTGAGCTCAATTACAGAGAGGAAACTAGAGCCCCAGTGAGAGAACTCAGAATGGGATCCTATGATGGGTTTAGGTGAGCATTTCTTATTGGATAGATACATTGTAAATGAGGCCACCTCCAAGGGACCATAGTACATCCAGGGGCATACTTGGATAGTATGCTATGGATAGCTTCAGGTTCCTCTCAAATTTGTAGGATGATAGTAGCTAGCAATCACAATGTCACCCAAATTAGTTCACAAAATTGATGGTGTGGCACATGCAGCCAGTATCTATACCCCACACTGCCTCGAGCTTCATAATTTATACATGACTTTCTCAGTTTGCAATCTTCTTTTGCAGCTATCTCATGAAGTTAGGATGCTAGTGTTCTTGGTATAGGTTGGGTGTAGTGGGTAGCCATTCCAGCTGTGACCTAGAAGTTCCAACCCCCATTGAGGCTTTGGTAATGGTCACGCCTATAAGGCAGGGCTGAGAGAAAACACTGTAGACCTGAGATCTAGAGGTTCTCTTGGTTCCTGGACCCTGGACGCTGGAGGTAGACCAAACAGAGAACACTGCTGGACAGTCCTACACCTTTTCCAGACCCTGTAAACTATCCCTTCACTTGTAAGTTAACCCACAAAATAAAACTCCCTTTTAACTATGTGGAGTGGCCATAATAATTCCACCAATATCTGGTGCCCAACCTGGGGCATGAACCTATGACCCTGACATTATGATTCTCATGCTCTACTGACTGAGCTAGAAAAGAATATACATTTTTCTAGTGAAGGCTCTATTGTCCCCCTGCCTTCACTCAATCCATGCCCACTTCTCTATGCACTCTATGAACAAGACTCATTTGGATTCAACTCTTTTGATACAATCAGGTCAACTAAATATGCAATGAACACCAAAGAATACTTTGATAGAGGCAGAAGTAGAAATCCAGAGCTGGAGAAATCCTTCTTGGGACCGATTACAACCTCTCCTGAATATGTCTACTGTAGCCCTCTCTCCCAACTCAGGAAACTAGGAAGGCCTTGAAGTAGAGGGTGATGGGGAAAAGCCTTTTGGGAAGGAGGCAAGTGCCAGAATGTGAGTCTCTTCCTGTGTGATTTCTCCTCCACTCTTCTTAGCAGCTGACTTTAGACAGACAGGGTCAGAAGAGTTGCTGTGACAGTGCAGGAGAAGCCCAGATGCAGGACCAAGTAGACTCACACATCTGTTCTTGGGGGGTGTGGGGAGTCCTGAGATACCAGGAGGTGACATCTTGAATGCTTTGTGGTAGAGCCACATCTCTCAGCTTGGCCAAGACACCATGGACTTGGCAATTGTTCTTCACTGCCACATCATAGAGCTAATGCTGTGGTGTGAGCTGCAGTAGGAGATCCAGAGAGAAGCCACCACACTCCAGCCTTTAAAAGGACAGAGGTCACCACCAGACCTCCTGGACCCACACCCTACTTTGTCCTATTTTAGCTGTGGGATCTTGAGGAAGTCAGTTAACATTGTTGCACCCAAAGTCTGATATCCCCAAAGACCACCATAAGACCAATCTGAATGCAAAGGCAAAGAGTCTTTTTAATTCACAAGTTCAAAGGCGGGTCCTTTTTCCATCTACTCAGCAGTGGAGTGAGAGGGACCTTAATCAGTTACAGGATATGATTTTCATAGTGGTTATGGTGGGTGGTCTAGGGGATTTCCAAATCTGTAGAGTCACAAGCTCAGGATTGGTGCCTACTCCAGGTTGGAGATGCTTGGTTTGAACAGACTAGAGCATTGCAGCTACAAGGAAATTGACATATTCTCTAGCAGTTTATGTCATGCGACTATATCATTTGCAGACCCCACATTCTCTGACCATTTGACATTCCATTTCTTACCTGCAGGAAACTTGCTCCCTCTGACAGCTATAGTATATAATCTGTCATATCCTTTGTGTTATAGTAGAAATGTCTGGAACTCGTTGTTTTTTTTTTTTTTTTAAATGTGGCTCTTATTTGTCTGGGTCTAGGGGCAGCACATCATCTGCTGGGTTTCCTAGGGCCTGCTGCCCCCAGCCTAGTCCTCTGCTGGGTTTCCCAGGGCTTGCTGGCCCCTGTCTGACCCTTCTCTGAGATGGCTGTAACCCTGTCATCCTCTCAAACATCTGTGTTGTCCCCTTGTGTATAGAGTCAGAAGACAAAATTTCCTTTGTTTTGGCATCTCATGGGGGTGGAGAAATAAGGAGTTTCCACCATGAAGATGTCTCTGACACAATAGGACACCAGGATTCTCTCCTCTTACTGAGAGGAGGGATATTCAGTTGACAAAAATGCCTCCATATGATGAGACTCTATGCAATCCTGTAGGGCTTTTTCATCATTAGTGATTCATATGGGAGGGCACAGCTCATTGTGGGTGGTGCCATCTCCATGTTCTATAAGAAAGCAGGCTGAGCAAGACCCGAGAGCAAACCAGTGAACCCCACCCTCTCATGGCCCCTGCATCAGCTTCCTGCCCTGTTTAAGTCCCTGTCCTGATTTCCTTTGGATGATGAAGAGAGATATAGAAGCATAAGCCAAATAAACACTTTCCTCCCCAAGTTGTTTTTACTCATGGTGAGTTCTCATATCAATAGTAATCATTACTCAGATTCTTTAGGTTATTTATTTCTTTGTTTGCTTGTTTGGAGACAAGGTGTCTTGGTTATTTGTAAGGAAGTTAAAATAGTAAAACATGAGGCAGAAATTTAAAGTTTATGTATTTTGGCATTTTGTTGTATGTAACAAAGGGAAACAAATGAGTATGGAAGAGATGTGTGACATGTTTTATAAGGGTTTATGAAGATATATATAAAATAGGAAAATGTGTCCAGAAGAAGGCAGAGGTAGTTTTTTTTTCTTTTTTTTCTTCTTTTTTTGGTTTGCTTGTTTGTTTCTGTGAAGATAAAGATGATCCCAAATTATAAAAGAGAGAGAAGACCCAGAATGAAGGAAACAGTTGGACAAGTAGTGGATGGAAGTAGAAGCTGCAAAGGAATTTCAGAAAGGCACAGGACTTCTTGTAGGAGATACAGGGGTCCTCATGCCCACAGATGAGCACTAGGGGATCCTGGAATGTTAGCACATAGAGTTTTTCCTTCAAGGGAAGGAATGCATAACCAGTTGTCTGTCCAGAAGGCTGGGAGCAGATGTGCTTTCTAGTCTAGTCAACTTTGCACAGTCTGTGTGTTTGAAAATCACACTCGATCCTCCCCCAGACCCATATCATAGGTTATTTTCCCAATCTATAGAATCCATCTTTAAGGAAGGCATCCCTTGTACTTCATGAAAACTTTCTGTGTTATCATGTCTGATACTTATTTAGCTTACTTTGTTCCTTAAGGTTTATGTATGTATGCTTTATTGTGCACATGGGATTGAGTTACTTATCACCAGGAAAATATTGGCTAAATTGTGCTGTGTTTAAATACACCAAAATTAAACTAGTCAGTGTTAGACTCCAGAAACTGGAACCAACACCAACTATTTAGAGGTATTGAACTAATTTCTTGCCTCCCAGAAACTGTTACCCTATTAACATTGGTGCTCAAAAAGCCCTCTGAAACTTCTGGGACAGATCCAAATGAGATCAAACAGTATTGACTCTTGTAGATTATGAATAGATTTCAAAGACTATACCACCTGCATAACTTTTGATTCTCCATGTTCATATTAGGGAGTTTTCCCAGGAAACAAAAAGCATAGGCTCAATAAACAATACAGGGAAGAGCAAAACCAGAGAGGTTTCTTGCATCTGATCTTAATAGAGAACTGTGGCCCCTCCCCTAATTCTTTGGAAAAGGTGGGCCATCTAGATTCTGACATCTCCTGTGTCCTTAATTGTTTTGGCGATTTTTTGTTGTTTTGTAATTTTTACCAAATCTTATAACATTTTATATATTTTACAAACTAAAAATATAATGTTTTTAATTTACTACTAACTTTGGGATTTCAGGAGGTCCTGAAATTCCAAGGGACCTATAGGTTAGACCTATATTTACAAATATGCATTTATATGTGTCCCAAGATTACATAACATCTCCAGAGATCTGACGTGTTTAAATGTATGTTTTGTTATCATTGTTCTTATAATATAATATTACCACATGTTTAAAACAATATACAAATTAGCTTTTTTTTCTAATTCCTTTAGAGAAAAAATGGAATTGTATTAAAAATTTTGTTCTGCCTCAAAACTATTATGAAAATGGAATTTGTTTGGTTCTTACTAGGTTTCTCTCTCTCTCTCAGTGTGTGTGTGTGTGTGGGGGGGGGTGTTTTCCTTTTAAAACTACAGAACTTCATTTACAAAAAAACAGTCAAGGGATTTGGGTCTGGGTAAACACCTGTGTGAGTTTGCTATGCTCTGTGTGTCTTGGTGATGTCTCAGCTGTTACTGTAGCAACCATCTGCCTGGGCTCAGAATTTGCCTCTGGGATTTCTGGCTATTGAATCTAGTATAATAACGGGGATTCATAAGTCATTTTGTTATAAATAATATTAAAGTTGTTTTATGCAATTCTACTTTATTCAAAAAACAGCTGTGGGAGTCTAGCATGGTTAAAAATCTGTAACAAAAATTAACTTAAAACTTGGAATTCTAAATTGGAGCTGTTCTGGGCAACAACTATTGATTCTCCACTATCTAATCTAACAAAGTGTAGTCAGGCTCTGGCAGCCATCTTTGATAGGGTTGGAGAAGAGGGAGGTCATGTGACTTCATTGCCATCTTAACTAAAGGTGACCACATGGAGTGGGCCTACCAAGGAAGCAACAACAGGTGTCCAAGATAGTTTAGATTTGGATGGATTTTTATATGATAATTCCTCTTCTACCTTGAGAACAAGTTTTACGGAAGATAGATGTAAAACATTGCTAATTGAATGAGGTATTAAAGCAAGGAGGTTAGATATACATTCCTAAATCTGTCTGTGTTGGCCTGAACAGAACTTAGGTAAGGAGAGATCCTTTGCCAGAATGCTTACATTTTTCTCTTTGTGGCATAACTTGGCAATGCCCCCTGAAATGTTCCGACATCACACTTTGTGTTTCTTTGTTTTAAGACTCTCTGAATGGGCAGAGTTTGGAGAGAGAGACAGGAATGGGGCTTCTCAGACCATGCAGGGACTAGTTGGAGGTTCCAGCTGAATAAGACTCTTACAACTATTGCTTGTTAAAACTCTGAAGACTATTACTTTAACACAACAATACTGGCCCATTATCATAAGATGCTAATCATTGCAGCAAAACAGATAAAATTTAATTTGACAATGGATTCCAGATAAGTGTAGCCTAAGGAATACACTTTCCAAACCTCTTTGTTGCTCAAATGTGTCTTAAGGTGTGTGGACACTGAGATGTGGTTGTTTGAATGAGAATGTCTCCCATAGGTTCATGTATTTGAATACTTGTTCTGTAGTTGGTGGAAAGGGTAGTGAGTGTTGCCTTTTTGTAGGCAGTGTGTCCCTGGGCATGGCATTTGAGGCTTCAAAAGACTTGCATCATTCTCAGTTAGATCTCTGTCTTGTCTTGTGGGTCAAGACATGAGCTCTTAGCTATTGCTAGAGTGCCAGGCTGTCTGTTGGCTGCCCTGCTCCCTGCCATAATAGTCATCAGCTCTAACTCTCTGGAAACTGTAAGTCCCCAACAATCTCTTTCTTCTATAAGTTGTTTTGGTCACAGTGTCTTATCCCAGTAATAAAAAAGTAACTAACACAGGCCTCAATCACCTCCCTTCTTCATAGGACCATATCACACCAGATCCAGGTACTGGTTTATCTTGGGAAGGAAGGAAAATCAAAATCGAACTATAGGGTGTCTGATATGAGATTTTATACAGACCCTATCTGACAAAGCCAAGGGATGGGTGGGTGGGATCCAAGCAAATAGGTTGAATGAACTCTGGAGAGTATGGAGGAAGAGATCTGTTCAAGATGGCCTCACACTGGGAGCAAGGGTCCTACACAAGCCATATCCACAGAAGGATGTGAGAATGGAACAGCTGGGAAATGACTGTCAACACAGTGATTGCACTTGGTCTGGGGTGGAGGAGAGATACAGAAAAACATAAAGCACCTCTCCAGTAAAGTCTGTAGACACTTCCCTTGAGGATGAAAGACAGAGAGGAGGAATGATGGGAAAGACATTGGAGGAAACCCCATGACACATATGAAGTCCACCTGGCCCTCAGTCTGCTTCTATCCTGTGTATATGCTCTGTAGTCACCCTCCCCCTCTCTACCCCCTTCATCAATTTACCTTTACATTATAATCACCCCCTGCCATGACCTTTACTCACCTAGTCTTAAATAAAAAGAAACTACAAAACTGAATGAAAATTTTCAAAGGAGGTAGGTTTGCACTGCTCAGGTCTCTAGTTAAATAATCTTTTGCTAGTGTTGTACTATATTGCCAAGTCCAGACCATTTAAGACACAAAAGTTTCCAGCAAGGAGAAAACTCATCTGCAATGTCTACATAGGAGAGTAGAATGAAGGCCCAGGCCATTGCCCATGGCCATGTTCTCTAGTTCTGGGTCATCCAGAATCCACTTTTTCCAACTATGCTGTGCCTTTGATGCTTTCTCAACTGTGATTGTTCCTGCTGAGGCTCTTCACAGATCCACCCATTTCTTACTTGGTGACAAGAAAGCCCTCCACATACCCATTCCATATTCAAAATCCTCCAGATAACTTACTGGATAATTCCTCCTTGTGTTTTGGAGTGAAGGACCTGAACAAGGCCCTGATCTCCTTCAGCTCTTTCTCCTGAGCCAACATGCGGATGATCCTCTGGCCCAGAAACCCTCCTGCACCTGTCACAAGGCAGCTCCACTCAGCCATGGTCAACACAGGAAGCAGATCTCTGTGGTCACAGGCGTGATGTAATGTCTCCCTGGGGAGGAATAGAAAGAGAGGTGCAATGGGTACAAAGTCATGAGGTTCCTACTATGATGACATAGTAGAAAAAGATGTCCTCAAGGTGGTTCTTGAACATTTCTCTCATAACATCACTTCCTTGATTCCAAAATATTTGGGTTTTCTTCAACAAACAAGCAAAAGTTCAGTTCTGCAGCAGACACCAGATGTGCAACCTCAAAGTCAGGTCAGCTCTGACACTGAGACACTGTCAGACCTCACATGTCAGGCTGTGCCCCAAGTTTGTTCCTCTCACATGAGATGCCACTTGCAAGCCTCAGATTGTCTTACCTGTGCTTCTGAGAAAGCGTGCACACACTGGGGCCCTACAACTCCACACTGCATATGGTTACTTACTGCAGATCCTCTTGGACTTCATGGACCAATGCTTACATCTATTAGCTTCTGTAGCACGAATCTTAAAAGATCTTATAAATAAAAACAAACCTGGAGTCAGGTATTGGGGTGAACGCTGAAAGATCAGAGAAGCAGAACAAGCCACAGCAAACCTCACCTTGCCAACTTCTCAGCTGATCCTGTTTCCTGGAACTAGAAGCCTCTGAGTCCTCATCCTAATGTATCTCAGCTGAACTGTTGATGAAGGCTAAGCTTAAAAGAATAAAAAGAACTCTACTTCCAGGTCCTCATGCCTTTTATACCTTTCTGATTCCTGCCATCACTTCCTGGGATTAAAGGCTTGTGTCACCATACCTGGTTGTTTCCAGTGTGTCTTTGAATCACAGAGATCCAAATAGATTTCTGCCTCCAGAGAGTAAGGATTAAAAGTGCATGTGTCACCATTTTCTGGCTTCTATGTCTGTCTAGAGGCTGTTCTGATATCTAACCCCAGATAAGTTTATTTTGGTGCACTATATATTGGGGGGGCACAATATCACCACAAGCTTCCTATGAGGGATACTACAAAGGATATGGAGGAAGCTGAGCACAGACTGAGGAATGAGAAAGGGGAACAAGGCTTCTACATTCTTGTTTGATGTAGTAACTCCAAGAATGTTTAATTGTCCAGCTACCCAAAAGCTTAGGAGACTGGGCCTTCCTGCATCAATTGAAAATCAATACAATGCCCCACATGTCAATCTGATATAGGCAATCTTCAGTTGAGGTTTCCTCCTTTCAGATGACACTAGCTTATGTTGTGTACAATCAAGGGTAATCAAACATGGCCAAGATTATTCACTCGGTGTGTTTGCTGTAATACTCCTTGTTATTGATTTCATAAACTTCTCTTTGCCTCAATTCTTTGAGCAGCTCACAGTTAACTGCAGAGCATGCACATGCTCATCTGAAAGACATGGCTGTATTTATCAGAATAAGCAGATTCTGATCTTTTTTTTGTTGGTTTTTTGTTAAGATTGACATCAGTAGGTGAGCAAATCACCTTATGGTAAAAACTCTTTAAGGCGTGTCCAATCTACAGCCCATAGGCCCATGTGGCCAAGGAGATCTATTAATGCAGCTAAGAGAAAGCTGAGAATTTAATTTGACTCCATTATAGGGTGACCATAAACTTTGTAAGTGACCAAGTCTGGCTGTAGTTTCCAAAGTATGGACATATCTGCATGGAAGGGGCTCAAAGCCTTTCTGGTTGTTAAGGTCCATACAGAGTCCAGTGTAGGTCCTACATGGTGCTTTTTTTGCAGTACCTTTCTCGATAAGCACAACAGCATTTACTCTAAACACAGAGAACACATATATTATGTTTGTTCACACTTTGAATGCCTACTTAATATTATCCAAAAGTTGTGTAGACATTTCTTGGGATTCAATAAGGTTCTAGAACTAGATAAGTGGATATTCCCCAATTAGAGACATGACCTTTTTATAATAAACTTAAGTACAAGAAAGGCAACTATTATACAAGAAGCCCATTGAAGGATGACTGTGAACTTTTATCTTCTTTCCACCCACCCTCACTTTCCCTACTAAAGCTTCCCTGGAGACTCTATCAGTACCTTGGTGTGACAGTACCTCATAGGATAGTATGCTCCAAGCTGATATGTCCTCCTTCCACCAAACATGTAGGTACAGGTGACACAGCTTGCTTGTATGCAGTCTGCATGAACCCTTGTATGCAGTTTCCATAACCCTTTTTTAATACCTTTGTTTCCTTTTGTTGAAAATAGATTTTTTTCTCACATAATATATCCTGATTATGGTTTCCCATCCTTTTACTCCTCTTGGCTCCTCCCACCTCCCCTCCCATCTGGATCCACCCCTTCTGTCCCTCATTAGAAAGCAACAAGTCTTCTAAAACATAATAATAATATAAAATCAAATATAATAAGATAAAACAAAACTAACACATCAAAATCTAACAAACAAACAAAAGATGAAAAGAGGTCAAGAGAAGGCACAAGACAGAAAAACTCATTGGTTTGCACATTTAGAAAACCCATTGAAAAATAACTCTACTGGAAGCTATAATATATTTGCAAAGGACTTGATTTTATCAAACAAGTCTTTCACTTGTTTGGTTAGAGTTACCCCAAGGCATTGTAAATGATATGAGGTTATTGTGGAGAGTGTTGTTTCCCTGATTTCTTTCTCAGTCTATTTGTCATTTGTATACAGGAGGGCTCTAGATTTATGTGAGTTAATTTGGTATCCGGCTACTTTGCTGAAAGCATTTGTCAGCTGTAGAGGTAATCTAGTGGAATTTTGATGATCATTTAAAACTATCCTATTATCTGCAAATAAAGATATTTTGCCTTCTTTTCCAAATAAAGGTATTTTGACTTCTTCCTTTTCAAGTTGTATTTCCTTCATCTTCATCAGTTGTATTATTGCTGTAGCCAAGACTTCAAGTACTGTATTGAATAGGGATAGAGAGAGTGGACAGCCTTGTCTTGGTCCTGGTGTTAGTGGAAATACTTTGAGTTTGTCTTCATTTAAGTTGATGTTGGCTATTTGTTTGCTGTATATTGCCCTTATTATGTTGACTTTTGTATGTTCCCTGTATTCCTGATCTCTCTAGGACTTTTATCATGAAGGGCTCTTGGGGTCTTTCGAAGGAGTTTTCCACATCTAATGGGATGATTCTGTGGTGTTTGGCTTTCAGTTTGTTTATGTGGTGGATTACATTTATTGACTTACATATGTTAAACGATCCCTGCATCTCTGAGATGAAGCCTACTTAATCATGGTGGATGATATTTTTGATGTGCTCTTGGATTCAGTTTGCAAGTATTTTACTCATAAAGGAAACTGTACTGTATCTATTTTTTGCAGGCATTTAGGTAGCTTGGGTATCAAAGTAGCTATAGCCTTGTAAAACAAATTGGGCACTGTTCTTTCTGTTTCTATTTTGTAGAATAATTTGTGAAGTATTGGCATTAACATTTTTTGTGAACGTCTGGTAGGATTCTGTGTTAAAACCATCTGGTCCTGGGCTCTTTTGTGGTTAGGAGACTTCTAATGACTGCTTCTATTTCACCAGGGGTTACATAGGTCAGTTTACTTTGCTTATCTGATCTTGAATTAACTTTGGTAAGTGGTATGTATTGAGAAAATTATCTTTTGTTATTTTCAATTTGTTAGAGTGCAGGTTTTTAAAGTATTCCTATAATTCTTAGGAGTTTCTTACTGTCTGTTTTCATGTCTACTAATCAGCTATAATTTTAATAATTTAGATATTCTCTCTCTACCTTATAGTTAATTTGTATAAAATTTTATTAATCTTATTGCTTTTTTCAAAGTACCAAGTCTTTGTTTCATTGATTCTTGTTTTTTGTTTCTCTTTTATTTATTTCAGCACCGAGTTTGATTATTTCTTACTGTCTACTCCTTTTCGGTGTATTTCTTCTTTTTGTTCTAGAGCTTTCAGGTGTGCTATTAAGTTAGTAGTATGAGATCTCTTTTTTTGATGTAGGGAGTTAGTGCTGTGAACTTACTTCTTAGAAGAGTTTTAGTGTGTCCCTTAAATTTGAGTATGTTGTGTTTCATTTCATTGAAATCGAAAAAGTTTTTAAATTCTTTCTTCATTTCTATCTTGACCCATTTTTTTTTCATTCAGCTGGTAGTTGTTCAGTTTCCAAGAGTTTGTAAATTTCTGTTGTTGGGATCCAGTTTTACTATGTGGTGGTCAGAGAAGATGCAGGGTGTTATGAGTGTGTGCTCAATTTTGGAGGAAGTTCTATGAGGTGCTGAGAAGAAGGTACATTCTTTTGTGTTTGGATTAAATGTTCTGTAAATATCTGTTAGGTCTACTTGTTTTATAACATCAGTTGAATGAGCATTTCTCTGTTTAATTTTTGTCTGGATGATTTGTCTTTTAGCCAGAGTGGGTTTTGGGATATTGAAGTCTCTCACTAACAGTATGTGAGGGTCAATACGTGATTTAAGCTGTAGTAGTTTTTCTTTTGAACTTTGTTGCCCGTGTGCTTAGATGTTAACAATGGCAATATCCTCTTGGTAGATTTTCTCTTGATGAGTATGCAGTGTTCTTCCTTATATCTTCTGATTAGTTTTTGTTTCAAGTCTATTTTGTCAGCTATTAACATGGCTACATCAGCTTAGTTCCCTTTACTTGGAATATTTTCCCCATGCTTTTATCCTGAAGTGATGTCTATTCCTTATGTTGACGTGTGTTTGTGGATCAGCAGAACAATGGATCCTGTTTTTACATTCATTCTGTTAGTCTGTGTCTCTTGATTGTGAGATATCAATGAGCAGTGTTTGTTGATTCTGTTATTTTGTTGTTGGTGGTGGAGCATATGTGGTTCCTCTCTTTGGATGTACAGCTCTGGGATTATTTATTCCTTGTGTTTTCATGGGTATACTTATACTGTTGGGGTTGGAGTTTTCCTTCTAGCACATTCTGCAGGGCTGGCTTTGTAGCAGATGTTGGTTAAATATGGGTTTATCATGGAATATCTTGTTTTCTTCATCTATGGTGATTGAAAGTTTCACTGGGTATGATAGCATAGGCTGGCATTGATGGTCTCTTAGAGTCAGATGTACATCTCTTTGGGTTCATCTGGCTTTTAGGGTCCCATCTTGAAGTCAGGTGTCATTCTGATGGGTATGGTTTTATATGTTACTTGCTCTTTTCCCCTTGCAGCCTTTAATATCCCTCATTTGGTCTGTGTGTTTGATATTTTGATTACTATGTGTCATGGCACGTTCTTCTCTGGTCCAGTCTAATTGGTGTTCTATATACTTCTTGTATTTTGAATGCACTCCCATTCTCTAGGTTATGAAACTTTCTTCTATGAATTTGTTGAAAATATTTTGTATGTCTTTGACCTGGATTCTTCTCCTTCATCTATTTCTATTATTCTTAGATTTATTATTTCTATAGTGTTCCCAGTGTCCTCAGTATTTTGTGTCAGGACATTTTTAGATTTAACATTTTCTTTGACCAAGATATCCAGTTTTTCTATATTGTCTTCAATTCTGAAATTCTCTCTTCCATCTCCTCAATTCATCAATAGGTTTTGGTTACGGTCCATCAAAGCATAGTGAATCACCAGATGTTGCCTGTTCTGAATTGTTCTTTCCCTCTAGTTTGTAGCCAGCACAGTTTAGAACATGTTCCTGACCTGTAGTTTAAATAAATGTTCTTAACTCTGGTCAGAAGGACATTTTCAATTGGTACTTCCTCCTGCCACTGGTACTTGGGAGTATTTAAAATAACCTACTATTGTTCCTTTCTGACTGACAATGTCAGGAACTGTTCAGTTTGCAGGAGCATTTGCTGTTCTACAAGAGGACCCAAGTTTGATTCCCAGCATGCACATCAGGTGGTTCACAACCCCTTGTATCTCCAGTTTCTGGGGACCCATAATCCACCTCTGATCTCTGCCTGTACCTGCACTCAAATGTTCACATTCCCACACACAGGCATACATTATACCTCCATACATAATTAGATGATTTTAAAAAGAATGGCCTGAGAATCACTTTTATTTCTAACTTTTATCACTTCCCTTGTCTTGGCCTGTTCTTTACCTACTATATTTTTAATATCCTTACATTTTTTCTAACTTGTTGGAATGAGTCCTGTGACTTTCCCTCTGTCTCTCCTTATTCTCTTCTTAATTAATTTCATGTTATGACCCATACAGGATGCTGAGAGAATAAAGTCCAAATTCTGCATCATTCATCTGGTTTTTGCATCATTGAAGATGCATGGAGTACTCCTGACCAGAATATTTATCATGTGTTGGTTAATGTCCTGGTCATCATGAGCCTGGGTAGGCAGACATAGCAGCAGTCTCACCAGGGACAGGCCATTAGCACACATAGGGACAGGTGGGTAGTTCCTATTCCTCCAGGTAAATGAAACAATTTTTGCACAGCATACTTCATACTTTCCAAATTTTCAGTGTATGATTCTGCTTCTTGCAGATAGCCTCCTTGGTGACCAAGAATTATAGAGGTCCTCTTAGTCACCCCTACACAGTTTTATTCTTGGAAGGCAGATCTGAGGCTGCAGATGACATTTAAACAGACAGACTGAATTCTCAGCTCCATCTTGCATTCAGTCTGCCTTTCTCTCCTTTTTGTTTAGTTTGTGACCATAGGCCACAGGATGGTGCCACCTGTATAGCGAGTCTTTTCTGGTTTGTTAATCCTTCCTGGAAATGACTTCCAGACACAGCAAAAGGTATACTTACTAATACCCTAGGTCTTTCTATTATTTTTTTTAAAAGTGTATGGGTGTTTTCTCTGAATTTGTGTCTTTGTTTCATGTGTGTACAGGGACCACAGAGACAAGCAGAGCATGTTAAATACTCTGGGACTGGAGTGTAGTTAATATACACAATGAGGCTCATTTGGAGAACACTAATATTTCTTTCTCAAATGGGTACTGATTGCAGATAGCTTCCTGGTTAGAAGTTTGAGCCCTCCTGATCTCAGTGCATGGACCCTGCCTGGCTTTAATCTGTGCAGATACTGTGTGTGCTGCTACAGTCTCTGAGTTCATGTGTGCAGGAGCCCTGTTGTGTCTGGAGAACACTGTTTCCTTGGAGTCATCCATTACCACTGGCCCTTACACTCTTTCTGCTTCCTCTTCTTCATAGGTCCATGAGTACCCCTGGGAGGGTTTGATAAGAACATTGCATTTAGGACTGAGTGCTCCAATGTTTCTCACTCTTTGAACACTATCTATTTGTGGGTCTCTGTGTAAGCTCCTTTTCACTGCCGAAGACACTTCTTGGATAATGATTGAGTAAGGCACTGGTCTGTTTCTTGGCTTCTAATGGTTCCCTCAGGGGTGAGGGTGAGAATGTGGGCATCATTGGCACAGACACTAGGAGTCCATTTTAGGCAAATAATGAACTCATTTATTCAATTGCAGGAAATGCATTATATACCCTCCTCCCAGCACCAGTCTGTCTTTCCATCCTTCATTGGCTGAGCATGATCCGGAACTCTGACATTGATAGGAACCCTGACATTGATTGTTGCTAGGCCCTCCGGCAGACTCTGCAAGATCAGGAACTCTGACAGTGCCCAGGACCTGTGACAGTGACCAGGAACTCTGACAGATGATATTGCTAGGCCCTCAGGCAGACTCTGGTTGGCTCATAAGGAGTATGTTATGTGCATGCCTTGGAATGTGGTCTGAGCCAATTTTCTCACCCCTATATGCCTGTCCTACTTCAATAGGCAGTCATTTTATTGCTACATTTCCTTAGCAGAACAATAGTATTTGGTTTTCCCCTAAACTCATGGCCAATCCAACCTCATGTTCTTGGTCACCTTAGCAGTGTCAGGCATAGATACTCATGTAATGAGCCTTAAATCCAACCAGAAAGTGGTTGGTGACTCACAGAACATTGGTTCTGCTATTGCACCAGCATATCTCACAGGCATGCTACATGGTATGTCACAGGGTTTGTAGCTGGGTTGATGATTGCCTTTCTTCTGTAGTGGCATGCACAGCATCTTCTAGTACCATGAATGCTAGTAAGCAGGGTGAAGCCAGTAAATAGGCAGAATCTCAGCCATCCTTTGTGTTCAATGATATATATATATATATATATATATATATATATATATATATGCATTGACTTTAGGAATAGGGCCTTACAGTCTGTGGAGAGCAACAAATAGTCTTGGCAATAGCCTGAAATGGTTGGGGATTTCATGGGGTTCTGTTGGCTAATGGCTCACCTAGATATAATCCATTACTGGAACTGGAGGTTTCATTTGGTATCGTAAGATATTTAGCTGGTCAGTGTCTCCCCCATTACTAGGTGACTCCATCTATATCTTTCATATATGTATATATCTCAGAAAGTTTCTTCAGTAGCAAGTTTCTATGTAACACCTGAGGAAGAATGTTAACAAGCTAATCACAGATTAGTAGCTATAGAGCCCATTGACAAGGGAACATCCCTAAGAGTTGGCATTGAACTCGACCTCTGTATCCATGGTAACACTAGAAGGGTTAGCTCTGCCACTCCTTAGATCTCCAGGTCAAAATAATGGAGTATCTCTGCCCCTGGGTGGAGACATATCATTCTGATATGCATCAAAGATTTGAACATTGAATTCGTTTTTAGTCTTGCTGGGCCTGTTAGTCATTTGGCCAAAAATTTACTTTCCAAGGAAAACAGATTCACCTAAAGACAGGCAAAGGAGATGGGAGAAACAATTAGCCCCTTAATGATATAATATTCTTCTCTTTCCAATAAACTCATCTCCCATGTAGCTGGTTTTAGTGCTTCTATTGCATAGTGTAACAAAGCCTGCCCACTTTTCCGAGTGACACAGAAACATGTAACTTTTTCTTTTCCTTTGATCCCTTCTTCTCTCAGATACTGGCTGTGGTGGTTTGAAAGAAAATAGCCCCCAAAGAGAATGGCACTGTTGGCAGGTGTGGCCTTGTTGGAGTAGGTGGGTTCTTGTTGGAGGAAAGTTGTCACTGTGGAGGTGAGCTTTGAGGTCTCATAAATGCTCATCTACACCCAGTGAGACAGTCCACTTCCTGTTGTGAGTCAAGATGCAAGAACTTTCAGCTCCTTCTCTAGCACCATGTGTGTCTGTGTGCTGCCTTGCTTCCCACCATGATGACAATGGACCAAACCTGTGAAGTATAAGCGAGCCACCACAATGAAATATTTTCCTTTATAAGAGTTGCCATGGACATGGTGTCTCTTCACGGCAATAGAGATCCTAACTAAGACACTGATCAAAGCCTGGCCATCTTTCCTTCATACTCTCTGGGCTTTCTCATTCTTTTTATGAAGCCCCCCTCAGTCTACCATACATGTTTTTGCTGCCTTCTATTGCTGAACATGCCAGCTTAATTCAAACAACATGCCGTTTATTCTTTCTGTTCTCCAGAAAGCACTAGAAGGAAAAAATCCATCCTAGGGGGGCGTAGATACACCCATGAAAACATAGGAAAGTGATAGTCCCACACCAACAAATACCAAAGAAGGGAAACAGACAACACTACCACCAAAAATTAACAGGAATTAACAATCACTGGTCATTAATATCCATTAATATTAATGGTCTCAATTCACCTATAAAAAGCACAGGCTAATAGAATGGATATGAAAACAAGATCCATCCTTCTGCTGCATAAAAGAAACACACCTCAACTTCAAAGAGAGACACTACCTTAGAATAAAAGGCTAGGAAAAGACTTTCCAATCAAATGGATTTAAGAAGCAAGCTGGTGTAGCTATCCTAATATCTAATGAAATAGACTTCAAACTGAACTAAAATCAATCAAAAGGGATTAGGAAGGTTATAACATAATTATCACAGGGAAAATTCCACAAGATGAAGTCTCAATTCTGAATATTTATGCCCCAAATATAAGGGCACCTACATTTTGAAAAGAAACATTACTAAAGCTTAAATCACATCAAACCCATACACCAGTAGTGGGAAAGCTCAACACCCCACTCTCACTAATGGACAGGTCTGCCAGACAGAAACTTAACAAAGAAATAAGGGAACTAACAGACACTATGATTCAAATGGACTTAATAGACACCTAAAGGATAGTCCACCCTAACACAAAAGAATATACTTTCTTCTCATCACCCCATGGAATCTTTTTCAAAATTGACTACATGCTTGGTAACAAAGCAAACCTCAATAGATACAAAAAAAATGGAATAACCTCCTGTATCTTATCGGACCACCATGGCTTAAAGTTAGATTTCAACAACAAAAATTACAGAGGCCTACAATCACATGGAAACTGAATAATGCCCAATTGAATCACCAATGGATCAGGGAAAAATAAAGAAAACTAAGAGATTTCCTAGAATTCAATGAAAACAAATGTACAATAAACCCAAATTTATGGGACACTATGAAAGGAGTGCTGAGAGGAAAATTTCATAGCACTAATTGTCCACATAAAGAAATTGGAGAAATCTCACACTAATGACTAAACAGCACACCTGAAAGCTCTAGAACAAGAAGAAGCATACTCATCCAAGGAAGCAGAAACCAGGAAATAATCAAATTAAGAGAACAATATAAAGAATCAATGAAACAAGAGTTGGTTCTTTGAGAAAATCAACAAGATAGATAAGCCCTTATCCAAATTAACCACAAAGCAGAGAGAGCGCATCCAAATTTACAAAATCAGAAATGAAAAGGGTGAAATAACAACAGACAATGAGGAAATTCAGAGAATAATCAGGTCATACTTCAAAAACCTGTACTCCACACAATTGGAAAATCTGAAAGAAATGGATGATTTTCTGGATAAGTACCACATACCAAATTGAAACCAAGACCAGATAAACTATTTAAGTAGACCAACAACCCCTAAGGAAATAGAAACAGTCATTAAAAGTCTCCCAACCAAAACAAGCCCAGGACCAGATGGTTTCCTCACATAGTTCTACCAGATTTTCAAAGAAGAGCTAATACCAATACTCTTCAAATGGTTCCACACAATAGAAACAGAAGGAATAATATAAAAACTTTATATGAAGCTACAGTTTCCCTGATACCCAAACCACACAAAGATGCAACAAAAAGGGAATTACAAACCAATCTCCATCATGAATATTGATGCAAAAATACTCAATAAAATACTGGCTAACTGAATCCAGGAACACATAAAAAAATTATCTACCATGACTAAGTAGGCTTCATCCCAGGGATGCAAGTATGGTTCAACATATGAAAATCTGTCAATGTAATCCACCATATAAACAAACTGAAAGAAAAAATGCATGATCATCTCACTAGATTCTTAAGAAGCCTTTGACAAAATCCAACACCTCTTCATGATAAAGGTTCTAGAGAGATCAGTAATATAAGTAACATACCTAAACATAATAAAGGCAAGTTACACCAAGCTGACAGCCAACATCAAATTAAATGGAGAGAAACTCAAAGCGATTACACTAAAATCAGGAACAAGTCAAGGCTTTCCATTCTCCCTATACTTATTCAACATAGTACTTGAAGTTCTAGCTAGAGCAATAAGACAACAAAATGAGATCAAGGGAATACAAATTAGAAAGTAAGCGGTCAAACACTCACTATTTGCAGACAATATGATAGTATACTTAAAGAACCCCAAAAATTCTACCAGGAAACTCCTACAGCTGATGAACTCCTTCAGTAAGGTGCCAGGATACAAGATTACCTCAAAATAAATCAGCAGCCCTCCTATATACAAATGATAAATGGGTTGTGAAGGAAATCAGAAAAGCATCACCCTTTACAATAGCCACAAAATAATATAAACTACCTTGGGGTAACTATAACTAAGCAAGTGATAGGCCTGTATGATAAGAACTCTGAAGAAAGAAATTGAAGACTGTATCAGAAAATGGAAAAATCTCCCATGCTCACGGACAGGTGGAATTAACAGTAAAAATGGCAATCTTACCAAAAGCAATCTACAGATTCAATGCAACCCCCATCAAAATTTCAACACAATTCTTCACAGACCTGGAAAAAACAATACTTAACTTTATATGGAAAAACAAAATACCTAGGATAGCTAAAAGAAACCTGTATAATAAAGCAACTTCTAGCCGGGCAGTGGTGGCGCACGCCTTTAATCCCAGCACTCGGGAGGCAGAGCCAGGTGGATCTCTGTGAGTTTGAGGCCAGCCTGGGCTACCAAGTGAGTCCCAGGAAAGGCGCAAAGCTACACAGAGAAACCCTGTCTCAAAAAAACAAAAAACAAAAAAAAAATAAAAATAAAGCAACTTCTAGAGACATCATAATCCCTGAACTCAAGCTCTACTATACAGCTATAGTAATAAAAACAGCTTGGTACTGGCATTAAAAACCAACATGTGGTCCAATAGAATTGAATTGAAGACCCTGATAGTAATGCACACACCAATGAACATATAATTTTCAACAAAGAAGCCAAAACTCTGCCATGGAAAAAACAAATGCATCTTCAACAAATGGTACTGGCAGAACTGGATGTCAACATGCAGAAGATTGCAAATAGATCCATATCTGTCGCCATGCACAAAACTCAAGTCCAAGTAAATCTAAGTAGGAAGTAGTCTTGAAGACACTGGCACAGGAGAACACTTCCTAAATATAACACCAGTAGCACAGAAAGTGAGAGCAACAATTAATAAATGGGACCTCCTGAAACTAAGAAGCTTTTGTAGAGCAAAGGACATGGTCAATAAAACAAAAGGATAGACTACAGAATGGGAAAAGATCTTCACCAACCCAACATCTGACAGAAGGCTGATCTCCAAAATATATAAAACTCAAAAAGCTAGATTTCAAAATACTGAACAATCCAATTTAAAAAATAGCCTACAAAGCTTAACAGAAAATTCTCAACAGTAGAATCTCAAATGGCTGAAAGGCATTTAAGGAATTGCTCAACATCCTTAGTCATCAGGGAAATGCAAATCAAAACAACTCTGAGATATCATCTTATACCTGTCAGAATGGCTAAGATCAAAAACACTGAAGACAGCTTATGTTGGAGAAGATATGGAGCAAGGGGAACACTCCTCCACTGTTGGTGGGAAGGCAAACTTGTACAGCCACTCTGGAAATCAGTATGGCAGTTTCTCAGAAAATTAAGAATAAGTCTTCCTTAAGACCCAGCTATACCACTCTTGGGCATATACCCAAGGAATACTCAATCTAACCACAAGGACACATACTCAACTATGTTCATATCAGCATTATTCGTAATAGCAAGAACCTGGAAACAACCTAGATGCCCCTCAACTGAAGAATGGTAAAGAAAATGTGGCACTTACATACAATGGAGTACTACTCAGCAGTAAAAACCAATGATATGAAATTTGTAGGCAAATGGATGGAACTAGGAAATATCATCCTAAGTGAGGTAACCCAGACTCAGAAGGACAAACATAGTATGTACTCACTCATAAGTGGATACTAGATGTGAGGGAAGGAATGGCCAGACTGCAACCCACAGCTCCAAAGAGGCTAGCTAACAGGGAAAGACCCTTGGAGGGACATATGGATGGCCCACCGAAGGAGAAGTGGACTACAGGAGTGGACTGGGAGTGGGGGATGAGAACATAGGGAAATAAGAGGATAGAGCTGGAACAGGGACAGAGTGGGAAGACAGGGAGGGAGTTACCATGATAGATGAGGACATCATGGGAATAGGAAGAGGCAGGGTGCTGGGTAAGATAGGTATTTGGCTTGAACTGTTTGGGGGCACCCAGACAGGGGGATCAGGATCTGTCCCTGTTGCATGGGCAGGCATTTGGGTACCCAGTGCCTGTTGTGTGACAACTTGTGCAGCTTTGGTGCAGTGGGAAGGGTCTTGGACCTGCCTAGACTCAGTGTGCTAGACTCTGGTGACTCCCCATGGGAGACCTTGATTTGGGGGATGTGGGGATGTAGAATGGCTTGGGAGGGAGGACCTGTGGGGTAGGAGGAGGGAGGAAATGAGATCTCTGGATAGTATGTTGAGTGAGTATAAAACTTCTTAATAAAGAAAAGGAAAAAAAAAAGAGTTGCAGTGGACATGGTGTCTCTTCATGGTAATAGAAACCCTAACTATGACACTGGTCAAAGCCTGGCCATGCTCCCTACTGCTCTCTGGGCTTTCTCACTCATTTTACGAAGCCCCCACATTCTACCATACATGTGTTTGCTGCCTTCTATTGCTGACAATGCCAGCTTACTTCAAACAGCAGGACTTTCATTGTCTCTGTTCTCCATCGCCCTCCTGCTGGCAGGTGCTGGCATTTATAACTTGTCTACCGTTGTGTTTCTTTTAGACTCTAATAACATCATTCCCAAGTTTTCTTTATTTACTAGATTAGGACCCCATAGAGGGAACCCCAACTCTCTTTTTCTAACAATGTCCTCATCCCTCATATATGAAGGGAAGTTGCTTACATTTTAGTGGTTGTGGAACTCCTTTTAGCTGAAAAAATAGGCATGTATTTTTACTCAGGATATAATCAACATCCTTTACTGACAACTTCCTCTCGTGTATTTTAAATAAAGAATTAACTGACTGTTTTGTATATTCTGTAATATCCACACCGAATGGATCTGACGAATCAAATGGCATGCATAAGATGCATACAGAGAGACAACCAGCTTCCCACTTAGCCACTAAACTAAGTGTATTGTGGTAAATTTTAAAAGAAAAAGGAACCTAAATGGTACAAGATTCAGAAAAAATATGGTTTACATTTTGAAAATATTGTTAGTTATTTTAACCCCCAGCCTTATCTATAACGTTTTTCCCCTTAAAAGATCTAATCCATAAATACAAGCCTTCATCAGAATCCCAATTAATTTTACCTTTAAGAGTAATATGTCAGGGCCGGGCGGTGGTGGCACTCGGGAGGCAGAGCCAGGCGGATCTCTGTGAGTTCAAGGACAGCCTGGGCTGCCAAGTGAGTTCCAGGAAAGGTGCAAAGCTACACAGAGAAACCCTGTCTTGAAAAAACAAGAGAGAGAGAGAGAGAGAGAGAGAGAGAGAGAGAGAGAGAGAGAGAGAGAGAGAGAGAGAGAGAGAGAGAGAGAGAATATGTCAGGGGTTGAGAAATGGTTCAGTGGTTAAGAGCACATGTTACTCTTGCAGAGGACCCAGGTTCAGTTCCCAGAGCCTACATGGGAGCTCTTCACTATCTGTAACTCCAGTTCCAAGGAATCTGAAACCCTTTTCTGACCTCTCTGCAGGCACCAGGCAAGCATGTGGTATACATACATGTATGTGGGCAAAACATTCACACACACTAAATAAATTCTAGAAAAGTCTTTGGAAAAGAGGATGCTATGTCACTGTTTAGTTATGTTTCTACTGTTGTGATAAAACACCATGACCAAAGCTATTACAGGAAGAGTTAATTGGGGCTTCTGATTCCAGAAGGTTGAGCCCATCACCATCATGATGGGGAAGTGTTGCAGCAAATATGAGGACCAGCTGAGAGTTCACACCCAGAGCTCCAACCAGGAAGTAGAGTAACTACACTGAAAATAACTCATGACTTTTGAATGTTCAAAGCCCTCCCCCAGTGACATAGTTAACATCTCCAAACCTACACATACTGTATCCCTACTTGGGAACCAAGTATTCAGATGCCTAAGAATATGAGGGGTTGGAATTGGGTGGGGCTCTAATTCAAACTACCATATTCTGCATTCTACTCTCTGGCCACCCCATAGTCTTATGGCCCTCTCATAATGAAAAAAAAAAACTGTATTTAGTACAACTTCAAAAGTCCCCATAGTCTCTCACAGTCTTGGTGCTGTTTTGAAACCCCAAAGTCTCTTGGCAGACTCATAGCAATGTCTTATGTGCAAACTCCTGTAAAAGCAAATTATATACTTCTAGTATGCATGGAAAAGAAGATACATTACAATTACACTAGGGAGGAATAGGGGCATAGTGATGAAATGCTGGACTAAATCAAGACTGAAACCCAGCAATGCAAACTTGAAATCTTACATGTACCACATGTGTGATGTTAAAAGGTTTAGAGGGCTCCAACCACCCAATTTGTCTATTGATTAGTTTTCTATGGCTACTATAAAACATAATGATTAAGGCAACTTATAGAAAAAGGGGTGATTTGAGTTATGGTCCCTAAGTGATAAGAGCCTATAGCCATCATCGAGGGGAAGTGTGGAGGCAGACAGGAACTCATGTCTCTAACTGCAATCAGGAAGCAGAGAGAACAAATGAGGAACGGTGTGGGTTTTTGAACTCTCAGAGTCCTTCTCTAGAGACACACTTTGTTTAGCAAGGCTACTCTCCAAATAGTGTGAGCAACCAAGCATTAAGTGCCCAAGAATGTGAGGTCCCCTCCAAACACCTAATCCCAATCCTAAGTGTAGATGTCCTTTGGAGACTTTTGGCTTGAAGCAGCATCAAGACCAGGCATTGGCTCAGCAGTCATTTTCTGAGAACACGAAATCAAACCTGGGTGTTCACAAACAAGCCTAAATTGAAGAGACGGCAGGTGATGCTCAAGGGAAGGGAGACCTTTCGGAGCACAAACAATTTCATCAGGAGTTTGTCAGATAGAGGACCCCAGGACTCCATGTGTGCCCTGCTATGACTCAGTTTGCTTTGCTCTGGTCATGCCCCACTCCTCTTTCAAAAAGAGAATGTTTACTCTGTGCCTTTGTGTACTGAAGTATGTAAACTCTTTTATTTTTTAATAGATGTTTACAGTTAAGAGATTTCTTTTACTTTGGACTTTGGATCATCACCGCTAGTGCTGACACTATGAGAACTTTGGACATAGGAATACATGCATTTTGAAACACCTGTAGTTGTCTATCATTTCAAAAGTTTTGGTTTGAACAGGAAGTGTATACTTTGAGCTGGTATGGTTTGAACTTGAAATATACCCTGTAGGTGCATGTGGTTGAATCACTGGTCCAGAGTTGGTTGTGTTGTTTGCAGAAGCTGTGGGAAATTTAGGAAGCCTTGATGGATAGAAGTTGGGGGAGTGCCTGCAGAGAATCCAGACACAAATGGTACAGATTAAAAGAGATCAGTTACATATTCTCAATGGTTTAAAAAATTATTGGATGATACTAACTGGTTACAGCCTGCCATTGGGTTATCTATTTAAGAATTAAGTCATTTGTTACAAATTTTGCAAGATGACGCAGATTTAAACAGTACAATAAAATTAACAGCTGAGGCAGAAAGGGAATTAGCCTAAGTAGAACAAAACTTACAAAATGCCTATGTGAGTCGATTAGATCTTACAACTGAATGTATTTTCATAATTGTACTTTCCAATCATTCCCCTACTGGAGTCCTTATGCAGAGGGGAAATAATATTTTGGAATGAATTTTCCTATCTCACAGACAAAGTAAAAAGTTAAAGACCAATAAAAAAAAATGTTTCTTCCTCAATTGTTGTGAATGAATCCAGCTGAGATTGTGGTACCCTATATTGATGCTGAAATTGTGCAATTATGGTAATTAATGTTGATTGGCAGAGCTTATAGTAATTTCTTAGGAGCAATTAATGACAAATATCCAAAAAGAGAGCAACTTCAATTAATTAAACCAACTGGTTAGATTCTTCCCCTCATAATAAAAAGAACACCTATTTCTGGGACTGTTACATTTTATCCTGATGGAAGTAAATTAGGAATGGCTGCTTATAAAGCAGGAAACTAGTAAGTACTTCAAAGTCGATATGATTTACTTGAAAAAAATCAGGGTCATATGCCTTCTGATGGTTTTATTAAACTTTAATAAATGTCGTAATATAATTATTGATTCCCAATATGCAGAAAGGGTTGTATTGCACAAAAAGTACTGAACTTATTCCTGGTAATTCAAAATTAACTTTATTATTTGTACAACTACACCTGCAATCCAAAAAAGGAATTTACCATTTTATATTGCCAATATTTGCTCTCATACTGGGTTGCCTGGGACATTAGCAAAAGAAAATAAATAGATTAACCAATTACTGATAGGAAATGTGTTGGAAATTTTAGAATTTCAGAAGAAACATCTTATTAATAGTAGGGACTTAAGAAAATTTTTTTTCTAATACTTGACAACAAGGTAAGGAAATTGTAAAAAAACTGTTCTGTTTGTTCTTTGTATAATCAAGTTTCTTCACCTGGAGGAACTAATCCTAAACGTACATAAAGAAACGAAATTTAAGCCGGGCGGTGGTGGCGCATGCCTTTAATCCCAGCACTCGGGAGACAGAGCCAAGCGGATCTCTGTGAGTTCGAGGCCAGCCTGGGCTACCAAGTGAGTTCCAGGAAAGGCACAAAGCTACACGGAGAAACCCTGTCTCGATAAATTAAAAAAAAAAAAAAAAGATAGAAAGAAAGAAAAAAAAAGAAATGAAATTTGACAAATAGATATATTTTGTTTAGCAGAATTTGGAAAATTAAAATATATTCATTATATAATTGATATATATACTCTGGATTACAATGAGCATCTGCCTTAAGCTCTGAAAAAGGTTGATTTTATAATTACACATTTATTAAAAACAATTGGTATAATTGGCATACTGATAAAATTTAAAATTGATAATGCCTCATTTTATGTTTCCAATGAAATGTAGCAATTGGGGGGGCATTACTAATTTAAAAAAATTAAAAAGCTAATGAAACAGTGACAACATCTGCTGAAAGACATTGGATTGTGGAAAAACCTGCTAAATTGAGTCAGCCCATTTATTATAAGTGTTTTCACATCAAAATAGAAACCAGCAAAAGTGTTAAGACAGGGGCTAAGAGTATGCTTATGTTTCCATTGGAGATAAAAGATTGTGGACCCCATCAAAACTGATAAAAAATCTTCCATGAGCAAAAGGTGTCTCATGGATTCCTTGGCTGAGATGCCTCTGGGAAATAAAAAATGCAGAAGGCCTTTACAGCAGACAGCTAATTCTCCCACCTGAGGACAGCTTAAAAACTGGTGTGACAAAGGGGAGGTGATAACTCAAATGCCTCAGAGACCTCTAAATGCTACAACTTTGTTCCTTGCTATGCTGTCTGTGGTAACTACACAGGTAATGGGGACTGGTCATACTTACTGGACCTTTATCCCTAATCCTCCGATTAACTTACACAAAAGTTGGGGGGTTATGAATATTCCTATGATGGTTAATGGATCCTCTTGGCTACCTGGTCCTTATGACAACCGAGGTCCTGCTCAGCCAATGAAAGAGAGTAAAGAGATTAAAAATTATACTGTGGAAGTACAAGGAGTTCCTATTTGTATGAGAAATGGAATTCAATGTCTAAATATAATCTTTCAAGTGTAGCTATCTATAATCGATACTACCCAGGATTATCATAGTAAGTTTTAATTGGTTCATGCATTTGGTTTTGAAGGACAGGAGATTAGTGTCACTAATCTACTCTCCTGTGAGATGAGGGTTACCACCATGGAATCTAACTGGGTGCATTGGCAAAAATGTGAGAGAAATCTTGAGTGCTAATCAATATCTCCCATAGAGACATCATTGATTTATGGCTTCTCTCAAATAAAATATTCTCACTCAAAGTTAAGATGGCAGCAGTATAGTTTGAGTGGAACTGTAGATATTAGTTCTTCTGTTAATGAATCTATTCAAAAGCGTGGAGATGGAACATCAAATCCTTTCCTGCAATTTGGCAATTTAACTCAGACTCACTTGTGGAAATTAGCAAATGCCTTCCACCCTTAATGCATGGGAAGGAAAGTTAAACATTAAGGATGATATATATACTTGGTGATAAGGCTCCACCAAAGCCTTTTCAAAAGACAGTTGACAATCAACGAGTCCATGATGAAACCACAGTAGACTCCAATGATGAAGAGGTCGCTTATATTGAAGCTACTGATGAATTTGCTTCCTACTTCAACAGACAGACATCTCCTAAGATTTTCATCACAACATCACATATACATCATGGGAGAACAGTACGACTCTGTGAACAGCTCTCAACAGTTATATCAGATGTGCATGTTTATTACAAAAGAGGACTGGCTCTGAAAAAAATTATTCCACAGTGCATTGCAAGAAATTTCACAGACCTGATGGTTATTAATGAAGATCGGAAAACACCAAATGGTCTTATTTTGAGTTACTTGCCAAATTGTCCGACTGCTCATTTTAAAATGAGTAGTGTTTTCTCTTATTTTCTTTACAAAGACGAACACTACTCATTTTAAAATGCCTGGTTTATTCCAAGAGGCATTTGGTTCTTTAATTGCTCTGAGTAGGGGTTTCTTCTATGATGGCAGGAAAGGTCTGAACTGAATTTGCTGTGCTGCATGAGCCCCATCTGGGAGTTTCCCCGAGGACACAGGCAAAGGATTACCTTGTCTGTCTCTTGTTGATCTCCATTCCTTGGTCCAATGTTTACCCTTACCACACACCTTCTGCATAATCCAGAAGGGAGGGACATTTGTTGCCCTTGTTCCTGGAATAATCATTCTTTTTTGGAATGCCCTGTTTACACTCCCTTTTCAAATGACCTTGTTTTTCATACCCAAAACATCTGACATTCCTCAAACATTTTGAAATTGCTTCTCCTATCCACATATCATCATAGTCATGAGACTCAATATTAAGTGTGTCCCTGATCCAGTCCTCCAAGGGTGCAGATTTTGCCTTTAATGGCCTGATTATTCTTTTGCATGATGCAATAATCAGTCTAAACATTCAATGTGTTCTTCTTAATATTCTTTCAGCGACCTTCTGTACCAGGATCATCATAGGTGAGTTTTGCCATGGCCTCAACAACCTCACCAGTATCCCAATTGTTGGCCTTGCTTATTATTGATTCTATGTGGATTTCACATCATGCATTCTATCCCACTCATTGCCCTGTGACTTCGTATCTGTCCGCTGCCCTTGCAATATCTCCCCAAAAAACAAAACTGAGTTTAAAAGAAAAACTAAAACCAAACCAAACAAAGAAATAAAATAAAAACCAAACATAAATAAAAACAAAAGAAGAAGAATCTTTTCATGCAAGCTGTATTATCTTAACACACATAGGTGGGAGATCAGAACACCAGAATGCCAAAGATGTGTGGATAGTAAAGACTACTATTTCAATGGGGACTGTAGCATTTCAAATGTGAACGATTTGTTGATTCAGAAACCACTTGTGTTAGTAAGGCTTGACTCAAAAGTAACGGGCTAATTAATCTGGGACAGGAAATTTCAATGTGACACCATGTTTCTGGACCACAGACTCCACTGTGTGAAACAGCATGCATCTGAAAGTCCTTTCAAAGAGAGAGCTGCAGGGTGCTGTACTCAAAGGTGGTTGCCTATGGATGTGTTTTCCTAGATTCAAAAACTTAGAGTCCACTGCAGCCTTGGTCCAAGAGGCTCTGTCTACTGCTGGAATTTTTGGCAGAACCTGACATCATTATCATAATGCTAGTTTTCCAGGCACAGATAATGTAGGTGTTCTGGAATCATGGAGGCTTTTACCTAGAGTTTAAAGAAAGACTTTGAACTCAGAGTAATGTGTAGCAGGGTTAGATTCACTGTAAGGAGCCTCTGACAGAGTGATACATGAGGCTATAATGGTGAAGCACTGGCTGGAATATGAACCCTCAGTATCAGAGATGCAAAGAACATAGAACACCTGCAGCCAACAACTGGCTACACTGAAGAGTAAGGCCACAGAAGCCACAAATTATAATACCATAGGGATAGGGCTGCCCAAACCAGTTAGAACATACTGGACATGGAGGCCAAGGGACTTTCTTTATATACATTATCTTCTTTCATTCTTGCCTTCTGTAATATCATGCAATACTCATCTTGGCCCCAATTTATATATGAGCACAAGTTTTGGGTGCAAGGCTCTCAGGTATTCTGCTGGAGTCTAGAGAGACAAGTCAGATAATCAATAAGTTAATGAACAACCACTTTCAACAGGGACAGGTGCCCTTAACCAGAATGCAACTCTCTCTGCTAGGTGGAGATTCCCCAGGAAGGGTAGCCTGAGGCAAGAAGAAGTTGCTGAGAAACTACATTACAGGGAGTGGGATGAGCAGCCAGAAGGAACAGACCTGGAAGAACCTTGATATCGATGCTGGGATCAGTTGATGGTAAAGGATGGTTCTCTCCCCCATTATGCCTTTAAAAAAAAAAACTTTGTTTCTTTATTTTACATCCCAGCCACAGTTTCTGCTTCCTCCTTTCCTCCCAGTCCATCCCTGTAACCTCCCTCTCTTCCCCCTACCCAATCCACTCCTCCTCCATTTCTATTTAGGAAAGGGCAGCCATCCCATGAATATCAGCAAAGCATCACTTGTGGAGTTGCCCTAAGACTCAGCACCTCCCCATATATTAAGGCTGAACAATGAGCTGTAGGGTCCCCAAAACCAGTATAAGAGCCAGCTTCCCTCTTTCTGTCCCTCCCTCCATGTGCTCCTCTCTCCCCTTTTCTCTTATACAGTACAGTGATTAATTGTTCCACCATAGACTCCCGGTGGCTTCTGCTTCTTGATTCTCATCATGATTATGCAACTCACTCACACTAAGCAGTACCTTCAATTCACATTTACATTTATGTTCAAAGCCTTCTGCCTCTTCCTTCATCTTCACTTCTTGTGCTGGCTATTTGATGAAATCTGTGTCTACTGTACCTCGTTTTACAGTTTATTCACTCAGAGTTGCCTACCTGGTCAGTTACTGTTGACATGGAAGTGAAACATGTCCCCTCAGCACAGAAACCAGGTAAATGGCCCTCACCATATTTATAAGGACAGTGTAATTAGCTATGGATAACACATGGAGGTGGTAAAGGGAGAAGCTTTGTAGAGTGGGTGAATAAGGAGTTGAGAAGATTGCCTTAGCAGAAGACGCATCTGTCACTTCTTTTGTTCGTAAATTGATACCTACTGTTTACACATATTGGGAGTCAAGTCTGAGAGCATGAGTCCCCCAGTTTCAGACTCAAGTGTTTATCTCAAAGGCCCTTCAAGGGCCTTTCCTCAGGTAAACTCTTTTGTCTTTTGTCCCCGTGATGAGGAGAAAGGAGAACAGAAAACAGTTAAAGGTATTCAAGACATGGAGCCCTCCAGAACAGATGGAAGAATCATTGGCAACAGAGGTAATTGCTTGTCTCATGGTATAAAGATACCTACTGTGGGAATAGCAAATGGGAAGCTCACCCATGTAACTGGAAACCTTCTCACAAGGCAATAACTGAGTAACAAGTTTTAGTTACTTTGTATTGCTATTGCAAGACATCACTGCCAGAGCAACTTATAAAGAAAGCATTAAATTGGACTCACGTTTTGTTTCCTGGGGTTGGAGATCAGGACGGCAGCAGGCACAGCAGAGAGCTCCCTTCTTGATCTGGAAGCACGAAGCAGAGTGCCCACTAGGAGCAGCAGCTGTTCAAAGTCCACCTCAGAGACACCTCCTCCAGCAAGGCCATATATCCTAATGCTTTCCTCACATTTCCACCAAAGGGGAACAATATTTCAAGCATGTGAGTCTATGAGGTCATTCTCATCCAAAGGCCACCAATGTTGTCAAACTCCAGCAAAACTGTTTCAGCAGAGCCACCCTGCTCATTTCTGTCAGTGTTTTAAGAGCCTTCTTTGAGATTACTTTGCTTTCTCTCCCACTTGGGCTACTCTAGTCATTTCTGATGGGTAGTGTAAGGCCCTGGTTTGATGATGTTTCTTTGTCTATATGCCACTTCTCCCTGTCTGCTATTTTTTATTTGTTAGTGTACTTTTGCTAGCTATATATTTAATAAAAACCAATCATTCAATACTGAAAGGATATGTATAATAGACCATTTTTCTATATGGCACGTAATTAATGTAGTTTTCAAAATCAAGTGGATGCTGTTTTGAAGGTGTTATTGTAATCAAAAGGAAAATGGGAGTTATAAATAAGAGTGTATCTGGCCATTGCCACTGTGGGGCTGAATTGGAAACCTGACAAGTGAGCTGGGGATGTGATGGGATGAGTGGAACCTCACCCCATGGAGACCTGGCCTCTCATTCTCAGCGGGTAGACAAACAGGGATAGCAAATGCTTTTTGTATTTAATACTTCAATAAAGGGTTAACATGTAAAGGTTTTCAGCTAGTTTTTATTTGTTTGTTTGTTTTTAGTTTTTTTCTACTTTCTCCTGATATCAAACAGAGTTCACTGTTCATGTTTATTTTGGAGTTCCTTTGTCTTAGCTGGTACTAACTCAGTGTCACCTCTTGTAATTCTTTGTAAGAGAAAATCGATGTGTGAAAAAAACATTTAATGAAATCTAAGCAACAATGAGGTTTGCTTACCTAATTGCAATAGAGAAAACTCTTACAGTTTAACAATTTTCTGGGCCGATAATCTTAATTTCTTATGTTATGTCACACAAGCAATTTAGATTCAACTCTTTTCAAAACTATTTTATTGACTCTTTGAAATTTGATACCAAATATTTTGATCATATTTACATGCAACTCCCTCCCCTTAACTTCGCACAGATTCACCCACACTCAACAGGTAAATGGATGGAACTACAAAAAATCATCCTGAATGAGGTAGCACAGACCCAACAGACAAATATGGCATGTATTTGTTTATACCTTAGTGGCTAAGCCTTTGTTAAGCAGGCTATGATCTATTTAGCCACAGAGGTTAAGTATAGATAAGGAACTAGGTATGAAAGAGAAAGAATCCCCTGAGAAGGGGAAATAGAACAGATAGTTATGGATGAATGGTAAGGGATGGTAAAGGGAGGATCAAATGTGGAGGAGAGGAAAGAACAGGCAAGGGAGGGAATACTGGGAGGGATGGCTAAAACTATGTGCCATTTGAAAGGTCATATGGAAACCTAATACAGTGGAAACTTCTTAAAATACAACTTGTATAAAATAATTCTAAATTGGAACCACCAATAACAGGGGAAACAAAGCCCCAAATAGACATCTGTCACCACCAAATGAATGAAGCCACCAGTGTTGGAATGGATTACATCTAATCTAATTTGATTGTTAGCCAAAGAGACCACATCACAACAACTAAATTACCCAGGCTATTGCCAAGGCTGTTGGTTACTCTCCACAAACTGATGGTAAGGTCTTACTGTTGAAGACAACACCCACATAACTCACTGAACATGGAGAAGTTGAGCTGGTACCTATGTAGAGCCTTCATCCCTTCTGAGTAGTAGTGTTAATACTGGAAAGTACTCTGTGCCCTGCCAGAGGAAAAAGCTAAACACCAAACTACCTACAAAACCTGCTATAAACAGAAGTTTCTGTCCCCCACACTGCTCCCAAATAACTTCTCAGAGGCTTAATATTAATTACAAATGCTGGGCCTATAGCTCAGGCTTGTTGAAAGCTAACTCTTACTTCTAAATGAACCCATATTTCTTGTCTGTGCTTTGCCACTTGGTAACTCTTCTCAGTATAGCATGTCCATCTTCTTCTCTCTGCATCTGCTCAAGACTCCAGCCCTTCCTCTTAACAACATTCTCTCTATCTCAGGCCACCTCACCCAATCTCTGCCCAGATATAAGCCAATCAGCTTTTTATTAACAATGAAAACAATGCATATTTAGTGTAAAGAGATTGTTCCACAGCATTTCCCTAATTTCATCTAATTAAAAAAGAGTATTTTAACTTTAACATAGTAAAATTATATACAACTAAAACAGTTATCAGGTAAGAATTACAGTTACAATATTAGTCCATTTGTATTTTGTAAAATTAGAGAAAATAATCTATCATGTATCTTATCTATGTGAGTCTAAAGTTATACCTAATTTACCTTTTATCAAAACTAAGGAAGGCTATAAGTTTAACTATTTAGTCTTTAACTCCATCAAAGATCCTAGAAGTATGAAATGTTACCTAACAACAGGGATGTCTGACTTCCTGGACAGTCACCCAAATTTCTTCTGTAACATTGGGGCCTCCAACTTTGCCTTTTGGACCTGGTATATCCAACAGACATTTCTGAGAAGCAGGGAAGTTTGAAGGAGTCTTCTACCTAACTTTTGCAATTTGGGGCTGTCATTTTCTTTTCTGTATTGCTTTTGTGTTTTGTAACAGTTTGCCTTCAATAATTGAGGCAAGCGTTTGCATGTCTTTTTGTATGCTGTTAAATGCGTTATTCTGATTGATGGATAAATAAAATGCTGATTGGCCAGTAGCCAGGCAGGAAGTATAATGTAGGCTGGATAAGCAGAGAGGGGAATTCTGGGAGGTGCAAGGCTGAGTCAGGAGATGCTGCCAGCTGCCGCCACCATGAGAAGTAAGATGTAAAGTACCAGTAAGCCACAAGCCATATGGCAACTTAAAGATTAATAGAAATTGGTTAATTTAAGAAGTATGATCTAGCTAGCAAGAAGCCTGCCATGGCCATACAGTTTATAATTAATATAAGTCTCTGTGGGTTTACTTGGGTCTGAGCGGGACTGGAGCAAACTCCAGCTACAGGCAAGGGCAGTTTATGCCCAGATGAGTAGATTTTGCCATAAAGAAAAACTCCATACAGAGCTTCTTCGATGCCCATCATCTTCTTTGGATGTAAATTGGGGCTGTCTTGAGCAGATGTGTCTCATTGTCATGAAAAGCCTTAGGTAATTAAACATATTCAATATTCTGTAGGTCTTTGAAGTATTTGAAGACTATCTATCTAAATAAAACTGTGTATGACCTGGAAACATACCTCACATGACTAGAAGTTTAACTATTATAGATTACTAACTACTAACCTCTATTTCTTAACTATACATTATATTTTTAAATGAGATGTATAATCCAATTCTCAAAAAAAGAGTAGAAATATACATTCAGTATAACAAAATTAACTTTAAATTTGTATCGATATACCAAAATTCATAACAATGTAAAATATTTAAGATTAATAGCTGCTTTTTTAGTTTAAAAGTAGATTCATTAATCTATCCTTTTATCTTATCATTTCTATATATATATAGAGAGAGAGATCTTTGTATTGAACTCTTTTGTTACTTTTTTAAAACTATGACATGTAACAACTTGTAACCAAGTTCCTTTAAATTATAATAAACATCTATAACCCAATATTTGGGAAATTGGGCATCATTTTCTAGACTACTACCTATTGATTGGGAGCACTGACATTTTTGAAAGAACCTTGAGAAAATTGGGATAATAATGAAGTCCTGGCTGGAGTAGTCTGTGAGGCTGGACCATCTCAGCCAGCAACCTTGAAGTTGTTCTGGATGCTGGATCATCTGGGTTATCTATTTATATTGGTGTCTGTTTCCCTTGTTCTGAAAAGACATGAAATTTTAAAGGTAATATACGCTAAAAGTATGGTTATGTGGTGTGCATAAGTCAGTTAAAATGTTTTTTTGTTTTATATTTGAGAAGGTAAAATACATGTTACCTGTCTTCTAGTTCTTTTATTTGTTTGTTTGTTTGTTTGTTTGTTTGTTTATCTATTATCTATAGCAGGATTTCAGGGAGTCTTCCCTAATCAAACCTGATTTTCTTTAATCAAGACTCAATCCATAGTGTCTCATCTCCTGTGGAAATAAAGGATAACCTCTTTCCCAAAGTAACTTATCTTTTGAATTAAATTTTGAAGTGAAGACACCTTTAAACACATAGGTTAGTTTAATATAGCAGCTTTCACAAACAAATTTGTCTTAGCAGCTGTAGTTTCTTTATCAGCAATCAGAAAATCTAAAGACAACACAATAACATACAGAATGCAGTCTCTATGTCTATTTTCCATCTTTATATGGCTTATTTTTTATATTACTTTAGTCTTTTTTCAAATACCTTATTTTTGTAAAATTATATATATATATATATATATATATATATTATGACTTTCTATACCTTCTTTTTGTCTCTCAAGCCTACATATATTTTTTAAATACACTGAAACACATTTAGAGTTTTTCCATAGTAATCTTTCTTTATTGCATATCTATAATCTTTTCTGTCTCCATGAGCAAAATGCCAAATTGCGACAGTGGGCTGACAGAGCTTAAGCTGGCAGCTCAAGACCACAGGCAGACACTTCTTGGTACCTTGGCATGTGTGAGAGATTAAGGGAACACGCCATGTGGCTTAACTCATGATGTACTGGTATCTACCAGAAGTCACAGTAGGCATGAGAGACATGAGACTAGAAAGCCAAGTTTGACTCCATTTGTGTGTGTGTGTGTGTGTGTGTGTGTGTGTGTGTAAAAACTTTTTTAAGCTTTCTCTCAGGTCTTGTGTGGAAATTCCAGACCCATGTTGGAACACCATATGTTGGTAGACTTGTATTTCCTGCACACCAGTTTCTAAATAACCAACACAGAGACTCAATGTTAATTATAAATGCTCAGTCAATATCTCAAGCTTGTTACTAGCTAACTCTTACATGTAAATTAACACACATTTCTTATCTATGTTTTGCCACATGGCTTGGTACCTTTTCTCAGTACAGCATGCCCATCTTGCTTCTCTCAGCATCTGCTCTTGACTCCAGACTCCGTCCTTCCTCTTCCCATCATTTACTCTATGTCAGGCTGTCTCTCTCAAACTCTTCCTGCCCAACTGTTGGGGAATCAGCTTGTTATTCACAATAAGAATAATACATATCTACAGTGTACAAAGATTGTTCTACAGCACCCTGCAATCTACAGTGGTGACTGCCTTGCTAAGATGCCCTGTTGTGATAGTGGCACAAAAGTTATGGGAGCAACCAATAACTCTCTGGTTGTAATTAAAGCCTAGTCTATGAGACAGAACCCATGCCTGATACTGCTTAAGCGGTCAAGAACCTGAGGCTAGATAGGCCAGGGATCTAGGGGAAACCAAATACTATTGTCCTACTAATAGAATGTAACAAGAAAATGACTCCTAATGATATCTGCTATGCTTATAGATCAGCACCTTGCTCAGCTATCATCAGAGAAGCTTTTTCTTACAGCAGATGGGAACAAATACAGACATCCACAGCTGGACATACTGCAGAGAGTGAGAGACCTTGGAAAACTCAATCCTAAATGATTGTTTTCAACAAGCTCCTCCTTTAGGACTCAGGCAATTATGCAGACTAGTGGGTAGAAAGATTATAAGAGCCACAGAGGATGGAAAAATATCAGAAAAACAAGGCCTTCTAGACAAAACAGGATTTACATACCTATGAAGTCATAGAAATTATGCAGCAGTCACATTACCTGCATGGGTTTATGCCAGATGGAGTTTTGGTGCTTAAAGTGGAAGCAGACAGAAACCCATCTCCCTAAACCAGAAGCTATCTCCAAATGATAGTGGATCACAAAGGAAAAACTGTTTTTCAGAGTCTCACTGGGTCAAAGCATAATGACAGGTAAGCCTCATGGCCACCAGAGGTTGGCCAACACAAAATGAACTCAATGGTACTTTTGGAGTTTTTTTTTTTAAACTTTACAGATCCTTTGCTTACATACTGTGATTTCCAATTTTGTCTTTTATCAGTTGTCTGTCTATGCAGATGTGCTATTGAACAGGACAAAGAAGAAGTCTTGGTACTAGGTGAGACTGTTGTGCTGTCTGCAGTATTTAAAGATGAGGAGACAATATCCAATATTAGAAGGTGGCACCTTTATCCCTTCAAGATTGCCAAACCCATACCTGCTTGGATTGTCACTGTCTCTGTGGGCTTGACAGGGTTTTTGGCTTTTGGTTCCTAGATCAGTTAAGAACCATGTCATAAGCCTCCAAAACTTATTCCTTTTTTCTTTTACATTGTATGTGTGTGTGTGCATGTGTGTGTGTGTATGAGGGGGCGTGCATTTGCTCATGCATGCATGCTGTGGCACATATGGCTGGAGTTAATTCTCTCCTCTCACCATGTAGGTCCTAGGACTTGAACTCAGGTGGTCAGGCTCAGTGGCAAGTGCATTTTGCTGTCTGAATCCTGCCACATGTCAAACCTGTCTTTCTTAGCTTCCTCTTGTCAGGAAAATTGAGATGGACAATACAGGAAGTGACAAGAAGGGAAAGAGGCTGAGGATAAAGGAGCGAAGATTGTGGGGATGGAAGGAAGCTATGGATATGGAAGAAGAAGGAGAAACAATTAAATGTGAAGGGAAGGGCAGTGCTCCACAGCTCAGGCTCAGTGGGAGACAACTTTTGGGTGAAATCCACATACTTTTGTCTTTATTTTGCTGTGAACTTATAATTTGTCTCACTGTGTAAATGGAAAAGTTGAAACTCAAGACTGGGAATAACCATACACATCCAGGTGTGTTCTAGAACTTTCTGTGATACAGATGATGGAAGTTGTTGCTAAAATTACTTTCCTTGAAGAGACATAAACAATGTATTCCCCCTTCCCTAAGTCTCTAATGACAAACCAAGATAAGGGACTGCTAAAGTTCCTCCTGCCATAGCAGTGAGGTTATTGGCCTTAATTTCAGTGCATAGGTGAGGCAGTTACTTACAGGAGTGTGGATGCTCCCTGCAGAAGGCTACACTAGAAAGTCTTTACATAGTAGGGATGATGACTTTTCTCACAGCTGAATAGACAGAGCCCTCCTCTCTCTACTCCTATATACGCTAGCCCCTCCTTGAGGCCATATACAGTTAGAGTAGAATTGTCCCCTCTTCTACAAGGCGTTTTCAACAGTTGACTAGTCCAGCTGGGATGATCCACAATTAGGCACAGCTGAGCTTCCTAAGATGGCAGTTGTTTGTCTCAGAGGAAAGTCTTGTGCAGCTCAAGTGTAGGCTGACAATAGCTCTGCTTCCCTATCTTCTGACTAGGATCATTTTTTAAGGCAAATGTGGCATCCCAGGTGCCCCTCAAGGTTTCTCCTGATTCTGTAGAGTATCATGCTCAGGGCTGGGCAGGAGGGAAGCCAGGGATCTCTCAGGGAGCAGCAGCCCATATTCCAGGTCTCTGCTGCTCCTTTAACAAACTGGTATGGCCTCCAGGATTCTGTGGGAAGATGAAGGCTTCAGACCATTTTCCCAGGTGAACTGTGTTGGCTGCTTTCCATGGTAAGGAATCCTAAGCCGAGAACAGGAACTGCTGCAGCAGGGGCAGAGGAAGGCTCCAGTGCTTGCTCAGGGTGCAATGTAAATCATCATAGCTTTCCTGATGGGTGTTATCTGAGATGGAGTGGATCTGTCCTTGGTTGCTTAGTGACATCTGTGGTCTCTTTGGACCCTGGCAGACAAAATCAGGTTGCATTGCCCTCATAAATGGTTGGACTGTGGAGAATTTCCCAGTATCATCCACAACACCGTTATTTTTTAGGGCTGTACCCATTACCCCAGAAAGGAATGAGTTTTCCTCCCTCTAAATGTACCTGTGCCTTAAGGCACAAGAATGAAAAGTGCCACCATTGGTCAGGATGCACACACTGTGGCCAGCACTGCCTTCTCACCCATCTTTGTGCTGTGAGGATATGGATTAAACCATGTAGTTTCTCGTGGTTCTTCCTCATGGCCACTAAGGATGATCTTGTAGGTGTTGGGCCCTGAAACATGAACTGAGCTGGTGTAGATGAAGGCTGTGACACTAGTCTGGACAAAGGCTTCCAACAGGTTCTGGTGCCTAATCACATACAACACACTGTTAGTGTTAGGAAATAAACCAAAGAATCCAAATGATTCCTGTTCATTTCACCCTGATCCCAGCTCCCTGGTGCATTCTTTGCTGTTTTTGGATCAGCAAGGCAATGGTGTGGGAACATAAGCAATAAAAGTGACAGGGGTGACATGTAGTATCTGGGAGCCAAGGGTTCTAGACTTTTAGCCTTTACAGAGATCTCTCTGTGTGTCTCTCTCTGTCTCCCTCTTTATGTTTATCTTTGTGGCTCTGTGTGTGTGTGTGTGTGTGTGTGTGTGTGTGTGTGTGTGTGTGTGTGTGTGTGTGTTTGTATGTGTGCAATCCTGACCAAGAACTTTGATTCGGGAAAAGAAGAAAGGGTTTCTATTCCATGCTTTGTCAACACAGTTTTAAAATGACAACTTGTCATTTCAGTAATGGGAAGCAATATTTAAATTAAGAAAAACATGCAGGCACATTCAAGGACAGCTGAGAATTCAGATGCTATAGTGCCACACTCAGTTCTACAGCGGCAACTGAACACTGACATGGACATCATATCTCTGGAATTGTTCTCACCAAGAGAGAGCTATAGAAATTATCACAAGGACCATCGCTAGTGACCCAGCAAAGCTTTCTGAGCTGTACAGAGATTTAACATTTTCTGTGATTGAGGTATCTATTTCTTCTGCCTTATCTGCAACACCAGAGATTCTCTCATCTCTGTTGTGTACTCTGAGGTCTGAGTTTGACTTCCTTTCATTTCCAGTTTTATCTCAGGTTGGGTTTGCTTTAGCCATTCCATGTCGACTTTCATGTCTTGAACTGTTTTCATCACGTCTCTCACTGTTCCTTTGTGTTTTCATAGACATCATTAAGGGTTTTTCCATATCCTCTGGAAGGTCCTTGAACATATTCAGAACTGTTGCTTTGAAGTCCTTATGTTTCCATGCTGGTGTCTTGGCCTCTGGGTTTTTGATGATTGAGGTGATTTTAGGTGTTGACATCTAGTCTTTGTTGTGTGGATCCTCTGTTGTTTGGTTTCTGTTGCCCTCTCTTGGCCATAGGAGAGTGTGGTGGTTGTGGTTTCTGAGTAGACAATGCTTCTGCAGGTTGGTGGGTGGCAAAGAGTAATAGAGGTGGGCTAGGAAAAAGGCCAAAGAGTTGTTCCAGAAAATAGTCAAGGACATCCTGTCTACATCAAGAGATGGGGTCCCCAGGGAGTTGGAGGTATGGTAGAAGGTGTGCCTTAGGCAAATAGATTGACCAAAGGCAAAGAAGAATCTGGAGAGATAGGCCTGAATGGGCTAGGGTGACCCTGGGTCTGAAGCAAGAGTTGGAGTCTCCAGTGAATGAAGCTGAGGTGGGAAAAGGGACATGTATGCAGGTTGTTATGTATCTGAGGGTGAGAGTGGAGAGATCATAATGGAGGACAGGAAGGAGGGTGTGACTCCCATATCTGAGTCTCTGCCAGATGTAGCCACTGGGGTCCCAGGTACAAAGTGATTCTTGGTATTGGGAGCTGACAAGAAGAAATGGGAGGCTGGAGAGATGGCTCAGAGGTTAAGAACACTGGTTGCTCTTTCAGAGGTCCTGAGTTCAATTCCCAGCAACCACATGGTGGCTCACAACCATCTGTAATGAGATCTGGTGCCCTCCTCTGGCCAGCAAGCATACCTGCAGGCAGAACATTGTATACATAATTTAAAAAAAAAAAATCTATTTGCTGGGCGGTGGTGGCGCACACCTTTAATTCCAGCACTAGGGAGGCAGAGCCAGGCGGATCTCTGTGAGTTCAAGGCCAGCCTGGGCTACCAAGTGAGCTCCAGGAAAGGCACAAAGCTACGCAGAGAAACCCTGTCTGGAAAAACCAAAAAAAAAAAAAAAAGAAGAAGAAGAAGAAGAAATGGGAATACACTAGATGTGGGGGTGGGGTGGGGAGAGAGGGTCCAGATGAAGAGGAAAGCTGGGTCTGCTGCAAGGTTTAGCATGGTTTCCAGGTAATGAAGTAGGGCTGAGGGACAGGTTACTGTAACCAGGCTGCTCCAGGGCTGGAGTTGAGGATAGAGAGTGTAATATGGGACAGGAAGGACCATGGAAATCACCTACTGGAATCTAGTGTGTGTTCCAGGTAGAGAGCTTTTCTACAAATAGGCTTCAGACACCGATGGATGGAAGGAAGGAGGAAACCTGGATATTCTGCAAGGTTCCAGAAGTCCCCAGGAAATGGAGGGAGTAGGGTGGGAAGAGAGGGCCCTGCAAGCCTCTTTCCTCGTTTGAAAGTGGAATTGTTTACTCATTGTAACTCTCTAATCTACAACAGCCAGAGTTCATGTATTTTCCCCATTAATCTCCTTTGAGAATTAGCGCTATCTATCTATGTAACTATCTATGTATCTATGTATCTATATGTCTATGTATGTATGTATGTATGCATGCATGTATGTATGCATCTATCTATCTATCTACCTATCTCTCTCTTTCTTTCTTCCTTTCTTTCTTTCTTTCTTTCTTTCTTTCTTTCTTTCTTTCTTTCTTTCTTTCTTTCTTTCTTTTTTTGTCAGCAGGGTTGTCTTTGTAGTTCTGGATGTCCTGGAACTGGCTTTGTAGATCAGGCTAGCCTTGAACTCAGAGATGCGCCTGAGAATTAATTGCCTGTGCTGAGAATTAACTCTTAAATGTTAATATGTCAGCTAGAATGAGCTGAAATAAGAACCTTCCCTAACAGTTTTTTTTCTTTCAGAGGCAGCAGAAGAAAGAGCTATGGAGTGGGGACTATCAGCCAGAGACACAGTCTCTGCACTGTGTTTCCAACTTCAGCTTAAGGGCTGGTAAGATGGCTAAGAAGGTAAAGGCTCCTGCCCCAAAGACTGATAATCTGAGTTCAGTCCCTGGACTAACTCCACATCTTGTCCTCTGACCTCTGCACACACCTGCTGAGGTTCACAGGCAGGCACACACAAGTACACATAGAAAGTCAGTAAGGAAGTGCATAACATAATGATAATGTTCACATGCTTATGCATGGATGTTTGTAAAAGTGTTTTTAGATTAGAAACAAGAACAGCAACTTGTACTATGCATAAGAGAAACCTAAATAGATTTAAAAATGGATCCACAGCAGGGACACACGTCATTTACTTTTCAGAATTCCAGGGGTATATGAAGTTTTGCTGAATGCCTTGTTTTAGTTTATTTGTTAAAGGATGGTTTCAGTGGCTGAAGCAAGAGTTAATGCTGGGGTAGTGTTGTGGGTCATTGAGGTGTGATGCTTAGTGAAGTTTCCTTCCCAGAGTGTCACTTAGGGCCAGGCATTTTGTTTTCCATGTTTCAGAAGGGCCCGACTCTAAAGTGGATGTGGCATAGCTCAAGATATGGGGTGACCAGGACCTTATGTCCGTCTCCCAGAGGAGGTGTTGGAGTTCCTTCCACTCCAGAAATGGAATATGTTCTTCTGCTATGATTCTCCGTGGGGCAGATGTATGTCTTGGGGTCAGATGCTTCTGTTAAGGGCTTTGTCCCTCATAGGCAGAGTGGGCTGGAGGGCACATTTGTCTTCTCTCTAACAGAACTGTTGTAGCTACAGTGTTCTTTCCTTCATGGGATCAGGGTTCACAGATCCAGACAGGAAGTAATAGGACAAGAGCATTTATAGTGACTTAGAATGCCCAGGTAGGCTCAGAACAGACATGTTGTTTATAAAGTGAGTGCAGGCTGTCACCTCCCAGAGGCTCGAGGGGCAGAGCAGAGCAGGTTTTTTGTTTGTTTGTTTTGTTTTGTTTTTACTCTTTGACTATTTTGAGGGGACCACCACCCAGCTCCCTCATGAATTCTAACACAGGCTTTTTTTTCTTTCTTTCTTATAAATATATAGTCTAAGCTTGGCTTGTTTACAGTCAGCTTTTTTTAACTTCAATTATCCCATCTATTTTTTTTTTTTTTTTTTTTTTTTTGGTTTTTCGAGACAGGGTTTCTCTGTGTAGCTTTGCGCCTTTCCTGGAGCTCACTTGGTAGCCCAGGCTGGCCTCGAACTCACAGAGATCTGCCTGGCTCTGCCTCCCGAGTGCTGGGATTAAAGGCGTGCGCCACCACGCCCGGCTCCCATCTATTTTTTTTCCTGTGGGCTTTTACCTTTCTGTATTTCTGTGTATCTTTCATGACTTTTTTTTTTTTTTTTTTTTTTTTTTTTTTTTTTTTTTTTTTTGGTTTTTCGAGACAGGTTTTCTCTGTGTAGCTTTGTGCCTTTCCTGGAACTCACTTGGTAGCCCAGGCTGGCCTGAAACTCACAGAGATCCACCTGGCTCTGCCTCCCGAGTGCTGGCATTAAAGGCGTGCGCCACCACCGCCTGGCTCTTTCATGACTTTTTACTCCATGGCTTGTTGTGAAGCTGGGTGGCAGGCCTGTGAATGCTCTGCTCCTTTCCTCATTCCTTCTATCTTCTTCCAGATTTCTTCTTCTCTTTATTCTCTCTGCCTACCCAGCCTATCCTCTCTCCTGCCTTGCTATTGACTGTTCAGCTCTTTATTAGACAAATCAGGTGTTTTAGACAGGAAAAGTAACACAGCTTCACGGACTTAAACAACAGCATCATAAAAGATTGCAACATATTTTTCCATCATTAAGTCAAATATTCCACAGCATAAACAAATGTAACACATCTTAAAATAATATTCCACTACAGAGCAGCCTTTGTCTAAAAGCTCACAGTTGAACACCCACAAAGCCCCTGATTCTGTTTGTCATTTTCTTTCTAGGGGAATTACTAACAGATTTGTGGAACACAAACTTCAGAATCCTAACTCAGATTCCTTGCACATCCAAGGGAGAGAGTGCCAGTGCTGTGTTCAGCCCCAGGTATGGAATCCTAAGCACACAGTAGGAAAGAGTTTCTTCATGGAGTCTGGAATCTGGGGCCTGTGCTGCTTTAGGTGTGGAGAGAAGAATCCCACGTGACAGCAATCCTAAATGTATATATATATTATATATATATATATATATTACCCAACATTCTTTACAAGGTGGGTTCAAATACACAGGATCCACTTTCCTATTCAAGGGGTTTTTAGAAGCAAGCACTATTCATAATTTAGAAACTGGAAAAGGAACGTGAGAAGAATGAAGCATTCCTAACCACAGTTTACCAAGAACTCCCAATCACAAACCTAGTAGCACAACTTCCTTACAAACAATGTCAAGCTTGACCAATATCACTTCACAAGCAGTCGGTATGATCATGATTGGAAAGAGGGAAATCTCCTCCCTGCCACCATAAACTGATGGGTATCCTGATTTATCAACCCCAGTTCTCTCTCTATTGTCTAGCCTTGTATAAAACTGGTCCCTGTAGTCTGTTCTCTGAGGTCCATATCTCTATGGTTTTGAAATAGAACATCCTGCATGGCCATATAGAAAAGCTTGGTATGTGGAGGAAGTTTCAAGTTTTAGAAATTGATGAACCATCGAAGTGAGTGATATAGGGATCAGATAAGGATGTAATGGATGACTAATAAGGCAGTAAGACCTGAATGGGGGAGGAGGCAAGGGATGCTGATAACTGCAGCAAAGCTAGGCTGCCAGAAAGAAGAAAAAGCATGCAGGGTTTGGAGTTCCCGCAGAAGGGACGGAATGCTTGGATTCTGACTTCACTTCTGTTGCTGTGACAAATTCACTGGCCAGAAGCTGAATAAAGGGGAAAGAGTTTGGCATACTACCACAGGTTACAGTCTGTCATTCTGGGGAAGTCAAGGCAGGGACTTAAGAGACCAGTCACATCACATACACAGTCAGGAGAAGGAAAGTGCAAATGCATCCATGCCGCCTGCTGCTGCTTCTGGTCCCTGAAGTTTTCTTCTCTCTCACACCTTCTCATGTTGATTAAAAACAGCCATGCAAGCAGCCAACCTAGTCTACATAATTCCTTGTAAAGACTGCCTTCCCAGGTGATTCTAGGCACTGTCAAGATGATGGTTAAAACTAACCAGAAGAGGGCACTGTGTGACATCAGATAGTTCCTGCTGCATGTGCCCAAGGGTCTGCAGTGAGGACAATTAATCATTGCTGGTGTCTCTTCCCAGGCTTGCCTCACTAGACCTGAATTCCACTTTGCTGCAGTCACATGCATCAGGCCTCCACTTTGCTGCAGTCACATGCATCAGGCCTCCACTTTGCTGCTAGACTCTTGGAATGTCCCATTATCTCTTCTAATCCATCTGCCCCAGGATGCTTTCCAGTAAGCTGAAGTTAAATACTTACTGCTTTCCATAGCGTATTGAGTGGGGCCGGGGCCTGTCCCCTGACTGCCATTATTCATTGATAAAGCTCACAGTATGTGCTTCCCTCATCCAGCAGGAATACCAACCTCCCTTAGCACCTGACCGTCTCAGGACACTGTGCACCTTCTACCTAGAGCCCCTACCTGTCATATTTTTCTCCCTTTACTAGACTGTAAGTCTGGATCAGGGTTGGAGCACTGGGACAGGGCCCCGAGTTCACCATCAAATACCTTTTCTCAGATTTCGTACTTCTTTTCCATTAGATTGCATCTTTTTAAATTAAACCTCATATCGAGCTTTCTGAAGGGTCAGATTTCGATGAAGTGTGTACTGAGATCTCACACCAAGGAGAAACAGTTGAGTCACTGGAGCCTCCCACCTTCTGGTTAAGAAACAGGATCCACACCCAGCTGAGGAGCGGGGGCCACTCCCCCTCTTCCTTCAGCTGTGTGTTCTCACTCTGCTGCCCAAAGCTCACACTCCAGTATTTGGAGATCAAGGAACAAGTATTGTCTCTGGACATTCTCCTGCAGGTGGCCTCTTAAACAGACCATCTACTGAACACTCTGCTGGGTCCCCAGAGGTCACCCTAGCCTAGTGCTCAGCTGTGTCTGGCACCCAGGACACCCACTGTCTCTCAGCAAACCCTGCTAAGTGGTGTCCAGCCTCCTTACTCACTGGCCCACCTCCTCCTCCTCCACCTGCACTCTCCTCCTTTGCACCATCTCTCAGGCTGCCCTCCCTGCACAGACCCACCTGACAATCCTTTAAAGTCCCACCACATGTGTGAAGCTTTCCTGGACACCTTCTGCTCAACTCCATTCTCTTCCGTCATTTGTACATCACACTTAAACCTGTGGGTGAGCACATCTCTGAGCTTCCCTTATTCCTTGGCCACAGACTGCAGAATCCAGAGGAAAAGAGGAGGAGGCTCACAGGCTGGGGCAGCTGCCAATCTTCCTGTGCCTTTACTGCCTCCTTGTGGTGGATTGCATGTAGTACATGACTCCAGTGTGTAGGAGCTGTAACTGCCACCAGCAACTCTGTACCCAGACTGAGTAGGTAAGAGGGTGGGGTCTTTGTTATCCAAAGGATTCTATGGCCTTATGCTTGTCAGGCTAGACGCACAAACCAGGTCACTCTCCTTTCTTTCCGCTCACCCTTGTTAGAACTTGGGAGACTGCTTTCCCCTGAGAAAATGGACCAGTGAATTCAATGAGGGATTTAAGTTGGCTGAAATCAAGACTGAAGATCCTTTCTCCAACCCCACCATATCCTTTCCTTCTGAGCTAATGGAACAGGCTTGTGGAAAGTGTCCAGTTTACCCTGGGCTCATGGACACTCACTCTGTGTAAGATGATGGGGTGTACGAGCTCCAGTCCTCAGGTGCCCACAACCTGGGAGCCAGGTGAGAGCTCTTACTTGTGTCCTTGTGGGTGGTGCCTGAGCATCTCCCCTCCCTCTTATAGAGTGAATGCTAAAGCTACATCCTTAGTGAGTGTTTCCATTTCTCCTCACACAGTCCTAAAACATTGCTTGTCAGAGAAAATTCCCATTGCTTCATGAAGCGCAAAGAAAAGAACAATAAAAAGGTTTTTTTTTTTTCTCAAAGAACTGATGGATTAGGAGTCAAAACAGAAATATGTAGCTAGAAACCGTCCTTGGAATTTACTTTTACACCCAGAAACAGGTGGCTCTTCCTTTTATACCATAGAACACTGTCCAGTGAGCCGAACTGGGGCTCTCTTGGCCTGGCAGGGCAAAGGAAGCAGGACTGGCTGACAAAGGCAGAGCATCCACTTCCAGATGACCCCTTGCTAATGTGAAACCAAGTGGGGCTTCCTGAGCTATAAATGGCCTGCTTGAAAATGGTGCTTGTTTCTCTCTCTTGATATTGTAGTAACCAGGAAAACACTTTTAGGTTTGGTTTGCTGTATAGAACTTCATCATGGTTTTGTCTCCTGATCCTCATACAGAAGCTTAGTACCAATCAATGTCATCCTACGAACATTAATCAATGTGAGGTGAGAAAGAAATATTGATGCTGGATGTGACTTTCATGTTGTCTGTGATACCAAAAGGTAGGTGAGTTACTACCCAATTGTGACAGAAGACAGTTTTCTTTCCTCTATACTGTGTCCCCACAGCTCCCTCAGGTTGATGATGTCTGGTTGAGCAGACAGGCCCTCTTACAATTGTGGGTTCTGTAGTAAGCTACTGACTCTGTTATCTTGTAGGCCTCCCCTGTCCTGACAGGCTTCCTCAGCTCAGGGAAGCTGGGGGATGAGAGGGAGGGAGGGGAAGGAAAGATGCTAAGGCTATAGAAGGATATGGGCTTAAGAGATTGGGAAATGGAGGGAAAGAAAGGGAGGGCAGCTACATTTAGAGGTAGGGGTAGCAGATTTTCACATTGTACGCTCAGGAGGAGGTACATTTGGAGGAATTCATTACAAGGAGACTCTCAGATCATCTCTGATGCCCAGGGCCATTTCTAACAGTGTTACAGTCTACTGGGTAGCTCTCAATGCTTGTCCTGGTTCTAGAGAGCCCCATGTATAGGTGGTAAGAAGGGTAAGAAGGAGGGAGACAAAGGGAGGCAAGGCTCTTTCCTGGAGGAACAGACTATGTTCCAGGGCTGTGCTGTAGCCACTGACAACCAATATGACCTCCACCATTCAGTGGGAGGAGGTGGGCTTGAATTTCCTAAGACCATGAGCAAGATGTTGTCTGTGACCTGGTGATGCTGAACTGAGGCACCCCAGGTCAGTCATCTAGTCCATGCTTGGGCCCACATCCATGGGAGTGACATTCTGTTTTTATTCTGACTATGGCCTTACTTGGATATAGTAAGGAAAGCTGTAATCAAGATTCACCAAACCAACCTTCTCTGGATTAGTCATGAAACCTTTTTATTGTTCTTTCTTTGAGCTTCATGAAGCAATGGGAATTTTCTCAGACAAGCAATGCTTTGGAACTGTGAGAGGGGAAATGGAAACACTGATGAAATTCTAAGTTACAGGAGGCTCTGTTCAGTTCACCACCAGAAACTGAGCCTTTGGTCACAGCAGTTGAGGCACAGCCTGTGTGTCTCTGGGCAAGTGCTCAGGGCAAAAGTTTGGGTCAGTGCCTGGCAAGGCTTTGGTGACTGGAAGACAAGTTGGCCAGTGTGTCAAAGGGAACTGTAGGAGATGGGTTGTGTCTTAGACCCTTTCTGGAGGACCTGACAACTTCAGGGCCATGTCCCTGCCATAGTCACATCACTGAGTCTTTGTGTTCAGTGTCTCCTTGTGCTGCTCCACTAGTGACCCGATCCACTGTGAAGTTTTCTGTCTGGCTTCCTCCCAGCTGACAGGTGGCTCATAGCCCAGATCTCGCTGAGCTTTCTTGTAGGAGAAGGTGAACACACTATTTGACAGTGTGACCATATAGCGATTAAAAGGAGGCTGGTAATTGTAGATTGGATGCAGCAGGAAGCTCACAGTTTCCAACAGGAAGGCAAGCCAGTAGAGCATGGGCAGAGGAAGGCTCCAACTGGGATCAAGGTGGAACCCCCAGTCCTTGCTCAGGGCATAATATAAATCATCATAGCTTTGGTGAGGGGTGTCATCTGAGATGTAGTAGAACTGACCTTGGATGCTTGGTGACTTCTTGGGGTCTCGTAGGCCACTGGCTGCCAGAACGTGTGCCCAGGCTGCATTACTCACAAACACTGGGTTGACCACAGAGAATTTGGCAAAATTGTCAAGTGTGCCATTATTCTTGAGTGCTCTATTCACTGTGTATGAAATGTGTTGACTCCCTTCCCCATAGATGAATGGGAGTCTTAAGGCACAAGTATGCAAAGTGCCACCATCTTTCAGGGTGCACCCATTGGCTGCCAGCACTGCCTTCTCAGCCATCTTTTTGCTGTATGGGTAAGGATGAGATGATGTGCTTTCATGATTATCTTCTTCGCAGCCATTCTGGATGATGTCCTTGTAGGAGTTTGGTCCAGCCACAGACACTGAGCTGCTGTAGATGAAGACTGGGACACTGGCCTCCACACAAGCATCCAACAGGAGCTGAGTACCTGAGTATGGGAAGTTCACCATTACTGTTAGGAAAGAAGCTGAAGGGTCCACAGTGGAGTCAGATTCATCCCCACTTAATCCCCAGTGGAAGGACTACTACAGATCTAAACACATTCTTACCCGATCTTGACTCAAATTGCCATTCTGTAGCCACAGAATAAACCCCAAATTAAAAGAGGTGACATTGAGATTCTGAAAAGCAGGGACTTCTAGGTTTCTGAGTTTATAGAGCTATCTCTCTCTTTTTTGCTGTCTCTCCCTGTCTCCCTATTTCTGTCTTTCTCTTTCTCTCTCTGTTTGAATATAATTATTTTTCTTTTCCGTGTTGGGATCACACCTAGGCTCTTCCACATGGTAGACAAGGACCTTCCCACTGAGCCACTGTCCCAGTAAGCTTTCTGTTGCTGTGATAAACACCATGACCAAAGGAATATGGGGAGGGAACAGATTCTATGGCTTCTATGTTCGCATGGCAGTGTGTCACTGAGGAAAGTCACCCAGGAACAAAGGCAGAAACCATGGAGAAAAGTTCTTTACTGCTTTGCTTTTTCATGTGCTCATCTTGTTTACCTGTATAACTCAGGACCACCTGCCTAGGGGTGACACACCCCACAGTGAGCGGGCCCTCCCATATCCATCACTGATCCAAAAATAACCTACAGATATAACCCCTGACCAATCTGATGGGAGCCATTTCTTAGATGAAGTTCCCTCTTTTCAGGTGATTACTATTAATCAATCAAAAAACCAGCATTTTTATTCTGGAAAGGACTTCCCTAGATTTTTATTCTGGGAAATTATTCCTTTATGCTGTCTAGAAACTGACATCAATAAATTCCCATTATATTGAGGATGTTGCTCAGTGATTAAGCCTTTGCATTGTCTGCAAGGTTTGACCCCTGAGACAATAAAAAAATTCAAAAAGGCTCCTTCCCCAAATAAAAGCAAAGTTTCACTTATTTTCATGCATTTTGTTTAATTAAAGGAGGGCCAGTTTTTAATCCAAAAATTCAAGATACCGTAGTCTCAGAACTAGTTCAGAATTTACAGCATGCCCACTCAGGTATAGTATAGAGGCAATATGTCTTTATCTTATTTTATTTTATCTTATTTTTCAGATAGACTCTTATTCCTATGCAGTCCAGAGTGGGTTCCAAGGTATAATAATCCTGACTCAGCCTCCTAGGTGCTAGTATTACAGAATGGCACCACTATGTCTAGGCATGCAGTATACACTCATAATTAGAAATTAAAGGCTGGTATTTTTCTCCTTTAGTAAAGACTAAAAGAGAACTGAGAATCTGAGTATTCATGGCACCCACCTGCAAGGGAGGGTATGAGAGAAGTAACCAGGTAGAACTAATAGGGATCCTTTTGAGTTGGTAATGGCCATCCCCAAATAATTAGTTGATTTGGAAAGGGAGCCCAAGTCACTAAATTTGGAGGTCATGTGGAGGATACATGCCAAACAGGACCTTGGAAAACCATGATACTAAGAAGACTCACTTTTTTGGGGGTTCAGAGTGATCATATTATATAGTAAAGTCCTTTACTAAAGCATATTGCAAATCTCCTTTCCAAGGGCCTAAGCATTTAGGGATGAAGATCTGAGGAGGAGTCTTTCTGCCTTGGCTAGGACCAGTCTTCAAGAGTAGACTAACACTGTGGCCTTGTAAAAACTGGAAAACTGTTGCTGTAAGAAAGCAAGTGCTGGATCATTCTTCACCCTGTGGAGTGGCTTAGATAGCTCTCTACAGAGAAAAGGTCAGGGTCTGGTCCAGAGTGGCAGTGGATGGGTGAACATCAAGCACGTGGAGATGAAGTCCACTCACTATGGAATGGAGGAGCAGGAGAACGTCCTGGCTGTTGAAGTGTCTGGGTGTGGCTTTGTGTTTTCTCTCCTCTGACTACCTGTGGGGCCTCTGTTCCCTCCTCTCTCAGCCCAATCTCTTCTTCTAAACATCAAGGACAAAAGCCCTGAGTTCTGCTAGCTGGGCTGGCAAGCAGAGGCATCTGACAGACCCAGAGCACAGCAGGTGTTCCATGGCTGGCACTTCCCTGTCCCATGTCCTCATTCCATGTCCCCAAATGGTCCTATATGACCATTCTAATTTTCCCACTCTCTCCATATCCTCCTGAGACACTGTACCTTTCAGGTTGATATCCAGGACAGTCTGTCTGGGAATGGCACCCAAGATGTCAAGGGAGGCAGCGGTGTGGATGACAACAGAGACGCCCTGGCAGGCTCTCCTCAGGCACTGGGCATCCAGAATGTCTCCCTTCAGCACTGTCACCTTGGCTTTTGTCTGCAGCTCTGAGGAACACAATGCAGGTCATTGGGAAGCTTTCTGAACAGGTAGGAAGTTTCCAGACACAGTATCAGTGACCTAGGCCTCCAAGGGCAGTCAGAGTGAGGAGAACCTGGGGAGGAGGCCTTTCTACAGAAGAAACAATAAATAATCAACAGTCAGAATGTATCATTTGTAGGACAAGAGGAACCATCTGTGTCTAACCCTCCATTTGTAGAAAATTAATCTAAGCAGTGAAATTTGATTTATGTTTTGCACATAAAAACAGAGTTATGGGAATACATACAGTGATTAAAACAACCAGAGAGGCGGTGGTAGTTAAATGTAAAAAGGGAGAACTAGGATTTAATTGATAGAGAATGGAGAATCACTTGAGGATTCAGACTGAAGGAGAAACAGAGACAGAGTCCTGTAACAGTGCTCTCAGGTGGCAAATGGACAGGCATGAAGACATAAGAGTAACCTGAGCAAGTAACAGGTTAATCAGATTGTGTCCTCCAGAGTTCCAATGAAGAGGACCCAGAAGAGGGAGACATGAAGATGGAAAATTCAGCCCTGCCCCTGACAGGTCTTGATACTTTCTGAGTCTGGGCTGAGCACAAATGAAGAGTGAGCTAAATTACAAAGAGGAAACTGAAGCCCCAGTGAGAGAACTCTGAATGGGCTCCTATGATGGGTTTAGGTGAGCATTTCTTATTGGATAGATACAATGTAAATGAGGCCACCTCCAAGGAACCGTATTACATCCAGGGGAAATGGATAGATAGCTTTAGGTTCAATTTACAGGATGATACCAAAATCACAATATCACCCAAATTAGTTCACAAAATTGATGGTGTGTCACATGCAGCCTGTATCTATACCCCACACTGGCTTGAGCTTCATAATTTACACATGACTTTCTCAGTTTGCCATCTCCTTTCCCAGCTATCTCATGAAGTTAGGATTCTAGTGTCCTTGATGTAGGTTGGGGAAATTGCAGAAAGCGCTAGGACACACATCTTTCTAGTAAAGGCTCTATTGTCCCTCTGCCTCAATCTATTTATGCCCACTTCTCTATGCACTCTGTGAGCAAGACTCATTTGAAATCAACTCTTTTGAGACATCATGTCAACTAAATTTGAAATGAATGCCAAAGAATACTTTGATAGAAGCAGAAGTAGAAACCCAGAGCTGGAAAAATCTTTCTTGAGACCAATTACAACCTCTCCTGAATGTGTCTACTGTAACCCCTTCTCTCCCCTGTCAGGGAACCCCAAGAAGGCCTTAAAGTAGAGGATGATGGGGAAAAGCCTTCTGGGAAGGAGGCAAGTGCCAGGATGTGAGTCTCTTCCTGTGTGATTTCTCCTCCACTCTTCTTAGCAGCTGACTTTAGACAGACAGGGTCAGAAAACTTGCTGTGACAGGGCAGGAGGAGCCCAGATGCAGGACCAAGTAGACTCACACATCTGTTCTTGGGGGGTGTGGGGAGTCCTGAGATACCAGGAGGTGACATCTTGAGTGCTTTGTGGTAGAACCACATCTCTCAGCTTAGCCAAGACACCATGGACTTTGCAATTGTTCTTCACTGCCGCATCGTAGAGCTGATGCTCTGGTGTGAGCTGCAGTAGGAGAAGCTACCACAATCCAGCCTTTAAAAGGACAGAGGCTACCACCAGACATCCTAGACCCCTAACCTACTTTGTCTTCTTTTAACTGCAGGATCTATAGGCAGTCAGTAAACACTGTTGCACCCAAAGTCCAATGCCTCCAAAGACCATCAAGAGACCAACCTGAATACAAAAGCAAAGAGTCTTTTAAATTCACGAGTTCAAACCCAGATCCCTTTTACAACCATCACAGCAGTGGAGTGACAGTGACCTTAAGCAGTATCAGGATAGGAATTTTATAGTGGTTAGGGTGGGAGGTCTAGGGGAATTCCAACTCTGTAGAGTCACAAACTCAGGAGTGGTGCCTACTCCAGGTTGGAGATGCTTGGTTTGAACAGATTGGAGTGTTGCAGCTGCAAGGAAATTGCCATATTCTCTAGCAGTTTATGTCATGCGACTATATCATTTGCAGACCCACTTTCTCTGACAATGAGACATTCCATTTCTTATCTGCAGGAAACTTGCGACCCTCTGACAGCTATGGTATATAATCTGTCATATCCTTTAGGTTATGGTAGGGAATGTCTGGAAATCGTTTTTTATGTGGCTTTTAATTGTCTTGGTCAAGGGGCAGCACATCATCTGATGAGTTTCCCAGGGCCTGCAGCCCCCAGCCTAAACTTCTGGTGGGTTTCCCAGGGCTTGCTGGTCCCTGTCTGACCCTTCTCTGAGATGGCTGCAACCCTGTCATCCTCTCAAACATCTGTGTAGTCCCCTTGTGTATAGAGTCAGAAGACAAAATTTCCTTTGTTTGGGGGGGGGATCTCATGTGGGTGGAGAAATAAAGAGTTTTCACCATTAAGATGTCTCTGACACAATAGGACACCAGAAAGAATCTCTCCTCTTACTGAGAGGAGGGTGATTCAGTTGAGAAAAAAATGCCTCCATTTGATGCCCTCCTGTAGGGCATTTTCATCTTTAGTGATTCATGTGGAAGGGCACAGCCCATTGTGGGTGGTGCCATCCCTATGTTGTATAAGAAAGTAGGCTGATCAAGCCATGAGAGCAAACCAGTGAACCATACCATTTCATGGCCCCTGCATCAGTTTCTGGTTCCAAGTTCCTTCCCTGTTTAAGTCCCTATCCTGACTTCCTTTGGTTGATGAAGAGTGATATGGAAACATAAACCAAACAAATATTTTCCTCCCCAAGTTGTTTTTACTCATGGTGCATCCTCACATCAATAGTAATCATTACTAAGATTCTTTAGGTTATTTATTTCTTTGTTTGCTTGTTTGGAGACAAGGTGTCTAGGTTATTTGTAAGGAAGTTAACATAGTAAAAAAAATGAGGCAGAAATTTAAGGTTTATGTATTTTAGCATTTTGTTGTATGTAACAAATGGAAACAACTGAGTATGGAAGGGGAGTGTGACATGTTTTATAAGGGTTTATGAGGATATATATAAAATAGGAAAATGTGTCCAAAGAAGGCAGAGGTAGTTTTTTGGATTTTTTATTTTCTTTTTTTTGTTTGATTATTTGTTTCTCTAAATATAATGATGGTCCTAAATTACAAAAGAGAGATAAAACACAGAATGAAGGAAACAGTTGGACTAGTAGTGAATGGAAGTAGAAGCTGCAAAAGGATTTCAGAAAGGCATAGAACTTCTTGTAGGAGGCACAGAGGTCCTCATGCCCACAGATGAGCACTAGGGGAACCTGGAATGCTAGCACACATAGTTGTTCCTTCAAGGGAAGGAATGCATAACCAGTTGTCTGTCCAGAAAGCTGGGAGCAGATGTGCTTTCTAGTCTAGTCAACTTTGCATAGTCTGTGTGTTTGAAAATCAAACTCAGTCCTACCCAGACCCATATCATAGGTTGATTTTCCCAATCTATAGAACCCATCTCTATGGAAGGCATCCCATGTATTTTATGAAAGAGTTTCCATGTGATCATGTCTGATATGTATTTAGCTTACTTTGTTCCTTAAAGTTTATGTATGTATGTTTTATTGTGCACATGGGATTGAGTTACTTATCACCAGGAAAATATTTGCAAAATTGTGCTGTGCTTAAATACACCAAAATTAAACCATTCAGTGTCAGACTCCAGAAACTGAAATGAACACAAGCTATTTAGAGGTATTGAACTGCCTTCTTGCCTCCCAGGAACTGTTACCTATTAGCATTGGTGCTCAAAAAGACCCCTGAAACTTCTGGGACAGATGCACATGAGATCAAATAGACAATGAACAGATATCAAGGAATATTAGCACCTGAATAATCTTTCATTCTCCATGTTCACATTGGGAAGTTTTCCCTATAAACAAAAAGCATAGGGTTCAATAATCAATAAAGGGAAGAGCAAAACCAACAGGGGGTTCTTGCATCTGATCTTAATAGAGAACTGTGGCCCATCCCACACCTTTTTGGTGCAGGTTGGCCATCAATATTCTGACATCTCCTGGGTCCATAATTGTTTTGGTGATTTTTTGTGTGTTTTTTTGTAATTTTTACCAAATACTTTAGCATTTTATATAATTTACAAATTAAAATGTAATGTCTTTGATTTACTACTGACTTTGAGATTTCAGGAGGTCTTGAAATTCCAAGGGACCTATATGTTAGACCTATATTTTCAAATAAGCATTTATATATGTCCCAAAGTATTATAAGATCTCCAAAAATCTGACATTTTTGAACATATGTTTTGTTATCAGTATTCTTATAATATAACATTACTACATGCTTAAAACATAAACATATTAGTTATTTTCTAATTCCTTTAGGGAAAAAATGGAATTGAAATAATAATGTTGTTCTGCCTCAAAACTTTTAAAGTTTAAAGCTTAAAATAAAATTTGTTTGGTTCTTATTAGGTTTCTCTCTCTCTCTCTCTGTGTGTGTGTGTGTGTGTGTGTGTGTGTGTGTGTGTGTTTTACTTTTAAAATTGCTCTACTTCATTAAAAAAATTCCAAGGTCTGGTTAAACATCTGTGTGAGTTTACTATGTTCTGTGTGTCCTGGTGATTTCTTAGCTGCCAATGTTGCAACCATCTGCCTGGGCTCAGAATTGGCCTCTGGGATTTCTGGCCACTAAATCTAGTGTAATAACAGAGATTCGTAAATCATTTTGTTATAAATAATATTAAAGTTCTTTTGAGCTATTCTACTTAACTAAAAAAACAGTTGATGGAGTCAGGCATGGTTAAACATCTGTAAAAAAAATTAACTTAAAACTTATAATGCTATATTGGAGCTGTTCTGGGAAACAACACATGGTTCTCCACCATCTTAACTAAATGAAGTGTAGTAAGGAGGCTGGTAGGCATCTATCTTTGCTAGGGTTGGAGAAGAGGGAGGCCATGTGACTTCATTGCCATCTTAACTAAAGGTGACCACATGGAGTGGGCCTACTAAGGAGGCAACAACAGGTGTCCAAGATATTTTGGATTAGGATGTATTTTTGTTTGATAATTCCTGTCCTGAGAATAAGGTTTATGGAAGATAGATGTAAAACATTGCTAATTGAATGAGGTATTAAAGTAAGGAGGTTAGATATACATTCTTAAATCTGTCTGTGTTGGCCTGAACAGAACTTAGGTCAGGTGCTGTGGGATGTTCTGTATGGCAAATGTGTTGCTCTGATTGGTCAATAAATAAAATACTGATTGGCCAGTGGCTAGGCAGGAAGTATAGGTGGGACTAACACAGAGGAGAAAAGAAAGAACGGGAAGGCAAAAGGAGACACAGCCAGCCGCCGGCAGGACAAGCAGCATGGGAAGATGCCGGTAAACCACGAGCCACGTGGCAAGGTATAGATTTATGGAACTAGATTAATTTAAGCCATAAGAACAGTCAGCAAGAAGCCTGCCACAGTCATACAGTTTGTAAGTAATATAAGTCTCTGTGTTTACTTGGTTGGGTCTGAGCGGCTGTGGGACTGGCGGGTGACAAAGATTTGTCCTGACTGTGGGCAAGGTAGGAAAACTCTAGCTACAAATGGCACCCAACAAGTTGGCAAGAGTTTCCACTTAAAACCTGAGAAAAGATTCTAAAACAGAGCTAAAAACAGCTTCCTAATTGTCTCTCTCAAATGAGCGGCAGCCTGCCGGTCTGAGCTACTTGAGGGTTCCTGGCATTCCCGCTAGACCTGCAGTATGGCGGGAATGAGGCCTCTGTAAATGGCACATTAAGCTGCATGGTGGATTTAGCCTTTGCTAGTACAAAACAAAACAAAACAAAAAAACAAACAAACAAAAAAAAAAGAGGTTTCTGGGTTACCACTGCTTGGATAAAAGTATACACCCATGATAGCTCCCAGAGCTGGCAGAAAACATACCACCGCCATGTTGGAAAGCTGAGGTGGGCAGAGCCAGCAGCCATAGCGCCATTTCAGTCTTACAAATGTTGCAGTTTAAAACAATAGATTCACAATAAGACAGATTCAGATGTAATAGATTACAATGTGTGTAAAATATATGTAGGCTTGAAAGAGACAAAAAAGGTGATATATACAGTTATATAAACAAATACATAGTTTTAAAAAATAAAGTCTTTAAAGTGACAGTAAAATTAATATAAAAATTAAGCCACATAAAGATGAATATTACACAGAGAATCTGGATTGTGTTGTCTTTGGGATTTTTAACTGCAGAAAAACATTTGATTGTAAAAGATGTTGAGTTAAACCAACATGTATATATTAAAGATAACTTGACTTCAAAATTTGGATGTAAGGATGTGTTGCTTTGCAAAGGAGACTCTGCTTTTGTTCCCACAGAAAGCCAGAGGCTATGGATTTTTTCCAGATTAAGATACATCAGGTTTGACCAGCCAAGACCCCCTGAAAGGTCTCCGATGACACCATGGTCCAGATGATCCAACATCCAGAATGGTTTGAAGGCAACTGGCTCAGACAATACAGCCTCATGGACTATTCCATAATCCTAAAATTTTCTTTGTGTCCCCATAAGACATAGTGCCCCCCTCCAGCAGGAAGTAGTAAGAGAAGCTATGCCCAAATTCCCAAATTATATGTAATTTTACTTTGTTAAGGTTAAAACCCTCCTTTTTGAAAAAAAAAAAAAAAAAAGGTGGGGGAAGTGCTGTGGGATGTTCTGTATGGCAAATGTGTTGCTCTGATTGGTCAATAAACAAGACACTGATTGGCCAGTGGCTAGGCAGGAAGTATAGGCAGGACTAATAGAGAAGAGAAAAGAAAGAACAGGAAGGCAGAAGGAGACATAGCCAGCTGCCGCCAGGACAAGCAGCATGTGAAGATGCCGGTAAACCACGAGCCATGTGGCAAGGTATAGATTTATGGAAATGGATTAATTTAAGCTATAAGAACAGTTAGCAAGAAGCCTGCCACGGCCATACAGTTTGTAAGCAAAAAAAGTCTCTGTGTTTACTTGGTTGGGTCTGAGCGGCTGTGGGACTGGCGGGTGACAAAGATTTGTCCTGACTGTGGGCAAGGCAGGAAAACTCTAGCTACAGTCAGAAGAGAGCCTTTGCCAGACTGCTTACATTTTTCTCTTAGTGGTATATCTTGGCAGGGCCCACTGAAATGTACCCACATCACACTTGGTGTTTGTTTGAAGACTCTCTGAATGGGCAGGATTTGGATAGAGAGGCAGGAATGGGGTTTTTCAGACCATGCAGGGACAAGTTGGAAGTTCCAACTGAACAAGACCTTTGCAGCTATTGCTTGTTAAAACTCTGAAGGCTATTACTTTTAACACAACACTACTGGGCCAGTATCATAAGATGCTAATCATTCCTACAAAACAGATAAAATTTAATTTGACGATGGATTCCAAGTAAGTGTAGCCCAAGAACTATGCTTTTCAAACTTCTTTGTTGCTCAAGTGTGTCTTAAGTGTGTGGACACTGAGGTGTTGTGGTTTGCATGAGAATGGCTCCCACAGGTTCATGTATTTGAATACTTGGTCCCCATTGGTGGAAAGGTTGTGGGGCATTGCCTTTTTGGAGGCAGTGTGTCCCTGGACATGGCCTTTGAGGCTCCAAAAGACTTGCATCATTCCCAGTTAGTTCTTTGTCTTGTCTTGTGGGTCAAGACATGAGCTCTCAGCTATGGCTACAGTGTCATGCTGCCTGCTGGCTGCCCTGGTATCAGATAAGAGGTTTTATACAGACCCTATCTGACAAAGCCAAGGGATGGGCAGGTGGGATCCAAGCAAAAGGGTTAAATTAACTTGGAGAGTATGGAGAAAAAGATGTGTTCATAAGGGCCTCACACTAGAAGCAAGAGTCCTTCACAGGCTACATCCACTGAAGGATGTGAAAATGGAGCAGCTGGAAAATGATATAAACCCAGTGCTTGCACTTGGCCTGGGGTTGGGGAGAGATAGCAGAAAAACATAAGGTACCTCTCCAGTAAAGTCTGTAGACACTTCCTTTGAGGATGAAAGACAGAGAGGAGGAATGATGGGAAAGACATTGGAGGAATCCCCATGACACATATGAAGTCCACCTGATCCTCAGTGTGCTTCTATCCTGTGTATATGCTCTCTAGTCCCGCCACCTCTGTCCCTTTCTACCTTCTTCATCAATTTACCTTTATATTATAGTCACTTCCTGCTATGAACTTCACTCTCCCCTAGTCTTAAATAAAAAGAAACTACAAAGCTGATTGGGAATGTTCAAAGGAGGCAGGTTCGCACTCCTCAGGTCTCTAGTTTAACAATCTTTTGCTAGTGTTGCACAATATTGCCATGTTCAGAACCTTTAAGACACAAAGACTTCCAGCAAGGAGAAAACTGATCCTCAATGTCTAAATAGGAGAGCAGCCTGAAGGCCCAGGGCCTGCCCATGGCCATGTTCTCTGGTTCTGGATCATCCAGAATCCACTTTTTCCAACTATGCAGTGCCTTTGATGCTGTCTCAACTGTGATTGTTCCTGCTGAGGCTCATCACAGATCCACCTGTTTCTTACTTGGTGACAAGAAAGCCCTCCCCATACCCATTCCGTGTTTACCATCCTCCAGGTCACTTACTGGATAATTCCTCCTTGTGTTTTGGAGTGAAGGACCTGAACAAAGCCCTGACCTCCTTCAGCTCTTTCTCCTGAGCCAACATGCGGATGATCCTCTGGCCCAGAAACCCTCCTGCTCCCGTCACCAGGCAGCTCCACCCCGGCATGGTCAACACAGGACACAGATCTCAGTGACCACAGGTGTGGTGTAATGTCACCCTGGGGAGGGATAGAAAGAGAAGTGCAATGGGTACAGAGTCATGGGGTTCCTACTATGATGACTTAGTAGAAAAAGATGTCCTCAAGGTGGTTCTTGAACATTTCTCTCATAACATCACTTCCATGATTCCAAAATGTCTGGGTCTTCTTCAACAAACAAGCAAAAGATCAGTTCTGCAGCAGACACCAGATGTGCAACCTCGAAGTCAGGTCAGCTTTGACACTGAGACACTGTCAGACCTCACATGTCAGGCTGTGCCCCAAGGTTGTCCCTCTCACATGAGACGCCACTTCCAAGCCTCAGACTGTCTTACCTGTGCTTCTGAGAAAGCGTGCACACACTGGGGTCCTACAATTCCTCACTGCATATGACTAATTCCTGTAGCTCCTCTTGGACTTCATCGACCAACGCTTACATCAGCTGATGCTGTTTCCTCAAACTAGAAGCCTCTGAGTCCTCATCTGAATAGATCTCAGCTGAACTTCTGCTAAAAACTAAAAGGTTAAAAGATTAAAAAGAGGTCTAGTTCCTGGTCCTCATGCCTTATATACCTTTCTGCTTCCTGCCATTACTTTCTGGGATTAAAGACATGTGTCACCATGCCTGGCTGTTTCCAGTGTGGCTTTGAACTTGCAGAGATCCAGATAGGTCTCTGCCTCAGAAATGCTACAATTAAAAGTGTGTGTGCCACCATTTTCTTGTCTCTATGTGTGTCTAGTGGCTGTTCTGTTATCTGACCCCAGATAAGTTTATTAGGGTGCACAATATATTGGGGCACACAATATAGCCACAAACTTCCTATTAAGGATATTACAAAGGATATGGAGGAAGAAGAGCACAGGGTGTGGAATGAGAAAGGGGAACAAGGCTTCTACCTTCTTGTTTGATGTGCTAACTCCAAGAATGTCTAACTGTTCAGCTACCCAGGATCTTAGAAGGCTGGGCCTTCCTGCATCAATTGAAAATCAAGACAATGTCCCACATGTCAATCTCATGTTGGCAATTCTTCAGTTGAGGTTTCCTTTTTTCAGATGACTCTAGGTTATGTTGGGTACAAGCAAGGGTAATTAAACATGGCCAAAAGAATATTTGCTCAGTGTGTTAGCTGTAATACTCCTGATTTCTTTCTCAGTCTATTCGTCATTTATATACAAGAGGGTTCCTTATTTATGTGAGTTAATTTGGTATCCTGCTACTTTGCTGAAGTTATCTGTAGGAGTTATCTCGTGGAATTTTTATGATCACCTAAGACTATCCTATTATCTGCAAATAAAGATATTTTGACTTCTTCCTTTTCAAGATGTATTTCCTTCATCTTCATCAGTTGTGTTATTGCTGTAGCCAAGACTTCAAATACTGTATTGGATAGTGATGGAGAGAGTGGACAACCTTGTCTTGTTCCTGATGTTAGTGGAAAAGCTTTGTGTTTCTCTTCATTTAAGTTGATGTTGGCTATCTGTTTGCTGTATATTGCCCTTATTCTGTTGAGTTATGTATGTTCTTTTTATTCCTGACCTTCTCTTCATTAAGTTGATGTTGGCAAATATTCCAGTGCAGGACTGTGGTAGAGGGAGCTAAGGTGCACAAATTTGGGGGAGGCAGAGAAGCCACACAGGGTTACAGCTGTCAGATAGTTCTCCCACCATCCTTAAAGCCTCAAATTGCACTTTTCAAGTGAGAAAATTTGCTGAATTCTGAGGGAAAAATTGAGTGGAAGCCTAGGAATTTGGATCAAACTTAGTAATGCTTCTGCTTGTGAAACAAGAGATCCCCCAGGAGTGTAACCTGAAGCAAGAAGTAGTTGAGAAACTACATTACAGGGAGTGGGATGAGCTGCCAGAAGGGACACTCCTAGAAGAACCTTGGTATAGATGCTGGGTTTTCATTTGATGATAAAGGATGGTTCTCCCACCACTATACCTTAAAAAAACTTTGTTTCTTTATTTTACATGCCAGCCACAGTTTCCCCTTCCTCCTCTCCTCCCAATCCTTCCCCATAACCCCTCCCTGTTCCCCCTACCCAATCCACTCCTCCTCCATTTCTGTTTAGGAAAGGGCAGCCATCCCATGAATATCAGCAGAGCATGACATATGGAGCTTCCCTAAGACTCAGCACCTCCCCATATATTAAGGCTGAGCAATGAGGAGTAGGGTCCCCAAAGGCAGTAAAAGGGTCAGCTTCCCTCTTGCTGTCCCGCCCTCCATGTGCTCCTCTCTCCCCTTTTCTCTTATACAGTACAGTGATTAATTTTTCCACCATAGACTCCAGGTGGCCTCTGCTTCTTGATTCTCATCATGATTTTGCAACTCACTCACCCTAAGCAGTACCTTCAATTCACATTTACATTTATGTTAAGAGCATTCTGCCTCTTCCCTCATCTTCCCTTCTTGTACTAGCTATATGATAAATCCTGTGTCTACTGTACTTGTTTTTCTGTTTATTCAATAAGAATTGCCTACCTGATCAGATACTGTTGACATTGAGGTGAAATGTGTCCCCTCAGCACAGAAACCAGGTGAATGGCACTCAATGTATGTATAAGGACAGTGCAATTAGCTGTGAATAACACATGGAGGTGGTAAAGGGAGAAGCTTTGTGGAGTGGGTAAGGAGTTGAGAAGATTGCCTTAGCAGAAGACACATCTGTCACTTCCTCTGTTCGTAAATTGATACCTATTGTTTACACATATTGGGAGCCAAATCTGAGAACATGAGTGAGTCCCCCAATTTCAGATTCAAGCATTTATCTCAAGGGCCTTTCAAGAGCCTTTCCTCTGAAAGACTCCAAACTCTCTCACCCCTGTCACGAGAAGAAAGGAGAACAGAAAACAGTTAAAGATATTCAAGACATGGAGCCCTCCAGAACAGATGGAAGAACCATTGGCAACAGAGGTAATTGCTTGTCTCATGGTGAAAAGATACCTACTGTGGGAATAGCAAATGGGAAGCTCACCCATGTAACTGGAAACCTCACAAGGCAATAACTGTGTAACAAGTATTAGTTACTTTGTATTGCTGTTGCAAGACATCACAGCCAGAGTAACTCATAAAAGACAGCATTGAATTGGACTCACGTTTTGTTTCCTGGGGTTGGAGATCAGGATGGCAGCAGGCACAGCAGACAGCTCCCTTCTTGATCCGGAAGCACGAAGCAGAGTGCCCACTAGGAGCAGCAGCTGTTCAAAGTCCACCTCAGAGACACCTCCTCCAACAAGGCCATATATCCTAATGCTTTCCTCACATTTCCACCAAAGGGGACCAAGGATTCAAGCATGTGAGTCTATGAGGTCATTCTCATCCAAAGGCCACCAATGCTGTCAAGCTCCAGCAAGACTGTTTCAGCAGGGCCTCCCTGGTCATTTCTGTCAGTGTTTTAAGAACCTTATTTGAGATTACATTTGCTTTCTCTCCTACTTGGGCTACTCTAGTCATTTCTGATGGGTAGTGTAAGGCACTGGTTTGATGATTTTTTTCCTTGTCTTTATGCCACTTCTCCCTGTCTGCTACTTTTTATTTGTAATGTTATTTTGCTAGCTATATATTTAATAAAAAGCCACTGATTCAATACTGAAAGGATAAGTATAATAGACCATTTTTCTATACGGCACATAATTCATGCAATTTTCAAAATCCAGTATATGCTGTTTCTATTTTTGAAGATGTTATTATAATAAAAAGGAAAAGGTGAAAATAAGAGTTAAAGAAAAGAGTGTATCTGGCCATTGCCACTGTGAGGCTGAGTTCAGAACTTGACAAGTGAGCTGGGGATGTGATGGGATGAGTGGAACCTCACCCCATGGAGACCTGGCCTCTCATTCTCAGTGGGTAGAAAAACAGTGGGAATAAATGCCTTTTGCATTCAAAACTTCACTAAAGGGTTAACATTTAAAGGTTTTGGGCTCTTTTTTTGCTTTTTTTTCCATGCTTTCTCCTAATAACAAACAGAGTTCACTGTTCATGTTTATTTTGGAGTTCCTTTGTGTTAGCTGGCACTAACCCAATGTCACCTCTTGTAAAACTCAGACTTTTGTTCGAGAAAATCAGTGTGTGAGAAAAACATTTAATGAAATCTATGCAACAATTAAGTGTGCATACCTAATTGCAAAACTCTTATACTTTAACAGCTTTCTGGGCAGATAATCTTAATTTCTTATGTGATGTCACACATGCAATTTAGTTTCAATTCTTTTTAAAACTATTTTATTGATTCTTTGGAATTTGATACCTAATATTTTGATCATATTTATGTCAAATCCCTCCCCTTAACTTTGCCCAGATTCATCCCCACTCAACACATCAATGGATGGAATTAGAAAAAAAGTCATCCTGAGTGAGGTAACACAGACCCCAAAAGACAAATATGGCCTGTATTTGTTTATACTTTAGCTGTTATGTCTTTGATAAGCAGGCTATGATCTATATAACCACAGAGGTTAGGTATAGATAAGGAACTAGGGGTGAGAGAGAAGGAATTCCCTGGGAAGGGGAAATAGAACAGATAGTTATGGATGAATGGGGAGGGATGGGAAAGGGAGGATCAAATGGGGAGGAGAGGAAAGAACAGGCAAGGGAGGGAATACTGGGAGGGATGGCTAAAACTAAGTGCCATTTGAAAGGTCATATGGAAACCTAATACAGTGGAAACTTCTTAAAATACAACTTGTATAAAATAATTCTAAATTGGAATCACGAATAACAGGGGAGACAAAGCCCCAACTAGACATCTGTTACCACCAAATGAATGTTGAGTGCTGGAATGGATTACATCTAATCTAATTTGGTTGTTGGCCAAAGGGACCCCATCACAACCCCTAATTAAGCCAGGCTATTGCCAAGGCTGTTGGTTGTTCTCCACAAACTGATGGTAAGGTCTTACTGTTGAACAGCACTGTCAGACCTGACATGTCAGGCTGTGCCCCCAGGTTGTCCCTCTCACATGAGATGCCACTTCCAAGCCCCAGACTGTCTTACCTGTGCTTCTGAGAAACCGTGCACACACTGGGGTCCTTCAACCCCTCACTGCATATGGTTAGTTCCTGCAGCTCCTCTTGGACTTCATGGACCAATGCTTACATCCATTCGCTTCTGTAGCACAAATTTTAAAGGATCTTATAAATGAAAACAAACCCAGAGCCAGGTATTGGGGTAAAAGCTGAATGATCAGAGAAACAGAACAAGCCACAGCTACCCTCGCCTTGCCAACGTCTCAGCTGACCCTGTTTCCTCAAACTAGAAGCCTCTGAGTCCTCATCTGAATGGATCTCAGCTGAACTGTTGCTAAAAGCTAAAAGCTTAAAAAATTAAAAAGAGCTCTAGTTTCTGGTCCTCATGCCTTATGTACCTTTCTGCTTCCTGCCATCACTTCCTGGGATTAAAGGTGTGTTGTGGGAGTCCACAACTGACTCAGTTTCCCAGTTTGAATCTGAAGTCTATTCTGAGACAATGGAATTCAGGCTTGTTTGCTTCAAGGCTGTGAGAAAGTTCTGATTAGCCCAGAAAGTCTTATTAAAGGGCTGTGAGAACGTCCTGATTAGCACACAAGAAGGAATACACTAGCTAGCTAGATGCAGTCTGCTGATGCCAGCCAGAGGTATATTGAGATAGAAAAAGAAACTGTCTGGTTCTTGACTCAAGCCAGGATAGATAGTGGCTGAATGCCTGTGCTGTGTTGTTCTACCTCTGTCCTTCAAAACTGTACATAAGCTGGCTGTGAAATAAACTCAGGTCTGTCCTGCATTGACCGGCAGACCTCCCAACTCTTTTCTGTCTTCTTCATTGTCTCTTCAATCTGTATGTCTCTATCCAGCTACCCAGCTGACTATCGGCTGGCTCTGACAGCTTGTGTCACCATGCCTGGCTGTTTCCAGTGTGGCTTAGAACTCACAGACATCCAGATAGATCTCTGCCTCCGGAATGCTAGGATTAAATGTGTGTGTGCTGTCATTTTCTGTCATCCATGTCTGTCTAGTGGCTGTTCTGTTATCTGACCCCAGAAAAGTTTATTAGGCTGCACAATATATTGAAGGGACACCATATCACCCCAAGTTTCCTATGAAGGATACTATAAAGGATACGGAGGAAGCAGAGCACAGGCTGAGGAATAACAACAGGGAACAAGGCTTCTACCTTCTTGTTTGATGTACTAACTCCAAGAATGTCTAACTGTTCAGCTACCCAGGATCTTAGGAGGCTGGGCCTTCCTGCATCAAGACAATACCCCTCAGGTCAACCTGATGTAGGCAATCTTCAGTTGAGGTTTCCTCTTTTCAGATGACTCTAGGTTATGCTGTGAACAAGCAAGGGTAATTAAACATGGCCAAAAGGGTATTTGCTCAATGTGTTAGCTGTAATACTTCTTGTCATTGTTCTTATAAACTTTTCTTTGCCCCAATACTTTGAGCAGCTCACAGTTAAATGCAGAGCATGTATATGCTCATCTGAAAAACACGGCAATATTTATTGTAATAAGCAGATTCTGATCATGTGTTTGTTGGTTTGTTTGCTTAGATTGACATCAGTAGGTGAGAAAATCACCTTATGATAGAAACTCTCTAAGGCTTGTCCAGTGTACAGCCCATAGGCCCATGTGGCCAAGGAGGTCTATAAATTCAGCCAACAGAAAGTTGAGAATTTAATTTGGACATTACGAAAAGTTCATTCCACTTTTTGACTCCATTATGGGGTGACCATGAACTTTGTAGGTGACCAAGTCTGGTTGCAGTTTCCAAAGTATGGACATATCTGCATGGTAGGAGCTCAAAGCCTTTCTGGTGGTTAAGGTCCATACAAAGCCCAGTGTAGGTCCCACATGGGGCTATTTTTGGAGAGCCTTTCTCTATAACCACAACAGCATTTACTCTAGATGTTAGTAAATTGCAAAAACTCTGGGTTTGGTGTCCCGGGTTTTGGCACCAAAATGTTAGTAAATTGATGGCTGAAACTGCAAGGAGACAGTTCAGCCCTAGAGGGCGAGGTATCCCAGACACCTAGAGCTACTCAGAACAAGAGCTCTGCCCTGAAGGTGTCCTGGACACCTGGAGCTGTTTAGCATAATTCTGATGTCTGGGACTGCAAAGAAACAGCCCAACCTTGGAAAGGAAATTTTTCTGACTTCTTGGGAGAGTCAGGCCTGGAACTACTTCAGCAAGGAAGGGTATCCTGACTCTTCAGGAAAGTCAGGGATATACCTGGTGTGGTGGCGGATATTCTCCCAGCAGGACACAGCAATCCTGCTCCTCTCCTGGAGAGCCACAATCTCTGGCTCAGTGTTACCAGCTCTCTCTTGGCTCAGTCCAGTATGGGACATCTTACCAAGGTTCTTCTGTTCAGCTCCCCCTTGCTCAATCTACTATGGGATGTCCCAGCAAGGTTCTTCTGTCACCAGTGAATGAAGATCTTCACCCAAAACTCTTTAGAGAAAGAGGATTATTTGGGAAGGAGGAGTCCAGGAGAGTAGCTGCCTCTAACCAGGGTGGAGAGAACAGCTCACAACTGACCGGACAGGGCAGTTTATATAGGATGTCTAGGGGGCAGCATCAACTGTGATTGGTTAGTTTTTTTTTTTTTTTTTTTCTGCCCAGGGATTGGACAGTTTTGTGGGCAAGGGGTAGAGATGGCCCTGATTTCAGGGCCAAACTGTATTTCTTTCACTGGCCTTTCTTGGCTTTTTGACACTACCTCTAAGGCCAGAGCATATTTCTTTCACTGACTCTGATTCTAGGGGCCAAGAGTGCTATTTTGGTACTAGTTTCAGAGTCGGGGCATATTTCCTGGGTTCTGGGTTTGGGGATAAAGTGTTCATTTTTCTGGCTCAGGTCTCAAACACAGGTTGTGTTTCTTTCCCTGGTCCTGGGCCCTAGGGCCAGGATTCTGCTGTCCTGCTCTGTCATTGGTTGGTTTCACAAATCAGTTGGACAGGGGCAGAGATGACTCTGATCTGAGCTAAACTGTGTTTCGCTCACTGGCCTTATCTGAGCCATTCTTCCCTAATTCTGGGCTCCAGGTCAGGATGGGTTTCTCTTTTTTCTTTTTCCACTATTATTTAAGACCTTTATTAACAGGTGCTTGCAGTTTGTTGACTTTTTAAAAAAAAATCAAGTTGTAAACTTTTTTTACAAATTAAAAATGAAGTTCTTAAAAATCTCAACTTGACCAGATATGAAACAATTTAAAAGCCATTAAAGGTGTATTGAGAAAAACCAGACCTTTAAAAAAAACACATTTGTCATTACCAAAAAGAGACATCTTTAAGTAAAAATAATAAAAACCCCATGCTGCATAGATAATGCAGATAGTTCTAGTGTATCTGGTCAACAGGCAAAAAGCAAGCACTTAAGGTCTTCAGCTCCAATCTTTGTTCATTTCTTATTACTGGAATTTCATGCCATTTCTTCTTGTTGGATGACCAAACCGGATGATGGTAGAGATGGTAAACCGGCATTTACTCAGCCCCGCCCTGCTCAGCCTTGGGAGCGGATGAATTCTCAGCTGGTGGATCGGCTGCTATTGTCTCTTTGCCGTCTTGTGGTTTAGGGTCCTCCGGGTGTCTGTGTCGGTAATTGAAGTTGAGGCGGTACCGACATTGAGGTGACTGCTGACCTTGGGTCTCGTCTCCTTGATTTTCCTTGTCCTCTTCATTGCCATCCTCTCTAAGCTGTCTTTGGCGAGGAGGGCCCCTGCGGAATCGTGGTCTGTAACCCCGATACATATTCTGTCTCACTGGTCTACCTTGCTCTCCTGTGCCCTGGTTGTCAGCACCCTCCATCACTTCTCCTTGCACTGGAGGGTTGGAATACTGTGGTCGACGCCCATAGGGTCTCCTCAAGTAGTAAGGTGGGAACCTTCAGGAGCACTTCCCGACCACTCATTCTTTTCCCCACTCTCACTATTCTGGTAATTTTGGGGGTAATTGTGTGGAGGACCCCTACGATGTGGATAGCGTCTATAATGGTTACGGTCTGCTGCGAATTTACTGCCTTTGGAACTCCACCAGGTCCTGGACCATTTGCTGCCTCCGCACCCTTTTCTCCTTCAACAACATAGAAGAAGGAGAAGAATGCCAACTCAAAGGCACAGAAAATATATTCAACAAGATCATAGAAGAAAACTTTCCCAACATAAAGAAGGAAATGCCTATGAAGATACAAGAAGCCTATAGAACACCAAACAGACAAGATCCCCCAAAAAAATCCCCTCGCCACATAATAATTAAACAACTAAACATACAGAATAAAGAAAGAATATTAAGAGCAGCAAAGGAAAAAGGCCAAGTGGCTTATAAAGGCAAACCCATCAGAGTAACACCCGATTTCTCAATGGAGACTTCAAAAGCCAGAAGGACCTGGACAGATGTAATGCAGACACTAAAAGACCATGAATGCCAGCCCAGACTAATATACCCAGCAAAACTTTCAATCATCATAGACGGAGTGAACAAGACAGAGCCAGATTTAAACAATACTTATCCACAAACACAGACTTACAGAAAGCACTAGAAGGAAAATTCCAACCGAAGGAAGTCAGATAGATACACCCTCGAAAACACAGGCAATAGATAAAGCCACAGCAGTAAACCCCAAAGAAGAGAAGTACACACACACACTACCAACAAAAAATAACAGGAATGAACAATGACAGGTCACTAATATCCATGGACTTAATTCACCTATAAAAAGACATAACCTTACAGAATGGATACGAAAGCAGGACCCATCTTTCTGCTGCATACAAGAAAAACATCACAAATTCAAAGATAGACACTACCTAAGAATAAAAGGCTGGGAAAAGACTTTCCAATCAAACAGTCTTAAGAAACAAGCAGGTGTAGCCATCCTGATATCCGACAAAATAGACTTCAAACTAAAATCAATCAAAAGAGATCAAGAAGGGCATTACATACTCATCACAGGAAAGATCCACCAAGATGAAGTTTCAATTCTGAACATTTATGGCCCAAATACAAGGGTACCCACATATGTAAAAGAAACATTACTAAAGCTTAAACCACATATAAAACGCCACACATTAATAGGGGGAGATCTCAACACCCCACTTTCATCACTGGACTGATCTCCCAAATTGAAACCTAATAGAGAAATAAAGGACTTAACTGATGTCATGGCCCAATTGGACCTAATAGATATCTACAGAACATTTCATCCTAACAAAAAAGAATATACCTTCTTCTCAGCACCCCATGGAACTTTCTCTAAAATCGACCACATACTTGGCCACAAAGCAAATCTCAACAGATACAAAACAATTGGAATAACCTCTAGTGTCTATCAGACCACCATGGTTTAAAGTTAGATTTCAACAACAACAAACACTACAGAAAACCTACAATCTCATGGAAACTGAATAATGCTCAACTGAATCACCAATGGGTTAAGAAAGAAATAAAGAAAGAAATTAAAGACATCCTAGAGATCAACGAAAAATGAAGACACCACATACCCAAACTTATGGGACACTATGAAAGCAGTGCTAAGAGGGAAATTCATAGCACTAAATGTCTACATAAAGAAGTTGGAGAAATCTCACACTAGTGACTTAATAGCACACCTGAAAGCTCTAGAACAAGAAGAAGCAACATCTCCCAGGAAGAATAGATGCCAGGAAATAATCAAAGTGAGAGCTAAAATCAATAAAATAGAAACAAAGAGAACAATACAAAAAAATTAATGAAACAAAGAGTTGGTTCTTTGAGAAAATCAGCAAGATAAACAAGCCCTCATCCAAACTAAACAAAAGACACAGAGAGAGAATCCAAATCAACAAAATCAAAAATGAAAAGGGGGACATAACAACAGACATTGAGGAAATCCAGAGCATCATCAGGTCATACTTTAAAAACCTGTACTCCACAAAACTGGAAAATCTAAAAGAAATGGATAATTTTCTGGATAGGTACCACATACCTAAGTTAAATCAAGACAAGATAAACTATTTAAATAGTCCAATAACCCCTAAGGAAATAGAAACAGTCATTAAAAGTCTCCCAACCAAAAAAAGCCCAGGACCAGATGGTTTCAGCGCAGAACTCTACTAGATCTTCAAAGAAGAGTTAATACCAATACTCTCTAAATTGTTCCACACAATAGAAACAAAAGGAACATTACCAAACTTCTTCTATTAGTCTACAATTACCTTGATTCCTAAACCAAACAAGAATACAAGAAAGAAAGAGAACTACAGACCGATCTCCCTCATGAACACTGATGCAAAAATAATAAAATACTTGCAAACAGACTCCAAGAACACATCAAAACAATTATCCACCATGATCAAGTAGGCTTCATCCCAGACATACAAGACTGGTTCAACATACAAAAGCCCGTCAATGTAATACACCATATAAACACACTCAAAGAAAAAAAACCACATGATCATCTCACTAGATGCAGAAAAGGCATTTGACAAAATCCAACACCCCTTCATGATAAAAGTCTTGGAGCAATCAGGAATACAGGGAACATACCTAAACATAATAAAGGCAATTTACAGCAAGCCAACAACCAACATCAAATTAAATGGAGAGAAACTCAAAGCAATTCCACTAAAATCAGGAACAGGGCAAGGCTACCCACTCTCCCCATACTTATTCAATATAGTACTTGAAGTTCTAGCCAGGGCAATAAGACAACATAAGGAGATTAAGGGGATACAAATTGGAAAGGAAGAAGTCAAGCTTTCCCTATTTGCAGATGACATGATAGTATACTTGAGTGACCCCAAAGATTCCACCAAGGAACACATACAGCTTATAAACACCTTCAGGAACATAGCAGGATACAAGATCAACTCAAAAAAATCAGTAGCCCTCCTATATACAATTGACAAAAAGGTGAGAAGGAAATCAGAGATACATCACCCTTTACGATAGCCACAAATGATGTAAAATACCTTGGGGTAACACTAACAAAGCACGTGAAGGACCTATATGACAAGAACTTTAAGTCCCTGAAAAAAGAAATTGAAGAAGATGTCAGAAAATGGAAAGATCTCCCATGCTCATGGAAAGGCAGGGCTAACATAGTAAAAATGACAATTTTACCAAAAGCAATCTACAGATTCAATGCAATCCCCATCAAAATACCAACATAATTCTTCACAGACCTGGAAAGAATAATACTCAACTACATATGGAAAAACAAAAACCCCAGGATAGCCAAAAGAATCCTGTACAATAAAACAACCTCTGGAGGCATCACGATCCTGGACTTCAAGCTCTACTATAGAGCTACACTAATAAAAACAGCTTGGTATTGGCATAAAAACTGACATGTGGACCGATGGAATCGAATTGAAGACCCTGAAATTAACCCGCACACCCATGAACATATAATTTTTGACAAAGAATCCAAAAGTTTACAATGGGGAAAAAAAAGCATCTTCAACAAATGGTGCTGGCATAACTGGATATCAACATGTAGAAGGCTGCATATAGATCCATATCTGTCACCATGCACAAAACTTAAGTTCAAGTGGATCAAGGACCTCAACAAAAATCCAGCTACTCTGAATCTGCTAGAAGAGAAAGTAGGAAGCAGTCTTGAACGCATTGTCATAGGAGATCACTTCCTAAATATAACACCAGTAGCACAGACACTGAGAGAAACAATCAATCAATGGGATCTCTTAAAACTGAGAAGCTTTTGTAGAGCAAAGGATACGGTCAACAAGGCAAAGCGACAGCCTACAGAATGGGAAAAGATATTCACCAACCCCACATCTGACAGAGGAATGATATCCATAATATATAAGGAACTCAAGAAATTAGACATCAAAATGCCCAACACTCCAATTAAGAAATGGGCTTTAGAACTAAACAGAGAATTCTCAACAGAGGAAACTCAAATGGCTGAAAGACATTTAAGGAATTGCTCAACATCCCTAATCATCAGGGAAATGCAAATCAAAAAAACTCTGAGATACCACCTTATGCCTGTCAGAATGGCTAAGATAAAAAACACTGAAGACTCCAGCTTATGCTGGAGAGGATGTGGAGCTAGGGGAACTCTCCGGCACTGCTGGTAGGAATGCAAGCTTGTACAACCACTTTGGAAATCAATATAGCGCTTTCTTAGAAAATTGGGAATCAGTCTCCCCCAAGATCCAGCTATACCACTCTTGGGCTTATACCCAAGGAATGCTCAATCATACCACAAGAGCACTTGCTCAGCTATGTTCATATCAGCATTGTTTGTAATAGACAAAACCTGGAAACAACCTAGATGCCCTTCAACTGAAGAACGGATAAATAAATGTGGTACATATGCACAATGGAATACTACTCAGCAGAGAAAAACAATGACATCATGAGGGTTGCAGGCAAATGGATGGATCTGGAAAATTCATCCTGAGTGAGGTAACCCAGACTCAGAAAGACAAACTTGGTATGTACTCACTCATAGGAGGATACTAGATGTGGAACAAGGATGACTGGACTGCTACTCACATCACCAGGGAGGCTACCTGGAAAACAGGACCCCAAGAAAGACATGGGGATCCCCCAATGACAGAGAAATGGATGAGATCTACATGAATAGCCTGGACATGAGTGGGAGTAATGAAGGGCGAGTGTTGAGGAAAAGAGAGCTTGGGGGAGCGGGAGATCCCAGCTGGATCAAGAACAGAGAGGGAGAACAAGGAATAGGAGACCATGGTAAATGAAGACCACATGAGAATAGGAAGAAGCAAAGTGATAGAGAGACCCACAGAAATCCACAAAGATACCCCACAATAGACTGCTGGCAATGGTCAAGAGACAGCTCGAACTGACCTACTCTGGTGATGGGATGGCCAAACACCCTAATTGTCGTGCTAGAAACCCCATCCAAGGACTGAGGGATCTGGATGCAGAGATCCATGGCTAGACCCTGGGTGGAGCTCTGGGAGTCTAATTAGCGAGAAAGAGGAGGGTTTACATGAGCGAGAATTGTTGAAACCAAGGTTGGATAAAGCATAGGGACAAATAGTCAAACAAATGGAAACACATGAACTATGAACCAACGGCTGAGGGGCCCCCAACTGGATCAGTCCCTCTGAATGGGTGAGACAGTTGATTGGCTTGATCTGTTTGGGAGGCATCCAGGCAGTGGGACCAGGTCCTGTGCTCATTGCACGAGTTGGCTGTTTGAAACCTGGGGCTTATGCAGGGTCGCTTGGCTCGGCCTGGGAGGAAGGGACTGGACCTGCCTGGACTGAGTCTTCTAGGTTGATCTGGGAATGGGGGGTGCGCTGGGGGGAAGGGGAAAGGGGCAGGAGTGGGGAGAACAAGGGAATCCGTGGCTGATATGTAGAACTGAATGGTATTGTAAAATAAAATAAAATTAAAAAAAAAAAAAAACATCTGGTCCTGCTATACCACTTTTGGGCATATACCCAAGGAATGCCCAATCTTACCACAAAGACACACGCTCAACTATGTTCATATCAGCATTATTTGTAATAGCAAGAACATGGAAACAACCTAAATGCCCTTCAACTGAAGAATGGATAAAGAAAACGTGGCACATTTACACAAGGGAGTACTACTCAGCAGTAAAATACAAAACAAAACAATGATATCATGAAATTTGCAGGCAAATAGATGGAACTAGAAAAATATCATCTTGAGTGAGGTAACTCAGACTCAGAAGGACAAACACTGTGTGTACTCACTCATAAGTGGATACTAGATGTGAGGGAAGGGATGGTCAGACTGCAACCCATAGCTCCAGAGGGCTAGCTAACAGGGAAAGATCATAGGAGGGACACATGGATGACTCTGTGAAGGAGAAGTGGATGAGATCTACATGAGCAGACTGGGTGTGTGGTGGGGTGGCAGAGGGCGAGGAGTGGGGGATAGAACATAGGGAAATGGGAGGGTCAAGCTAGAACAGGGACAGAATGGGAGGGCAGGGAGGGAGATACTATGATAGATGAGGATATCATTGGGAATAAAAAGAGGCAGGGTGCTGGGGAGGCTCTCAGGAATCCACAAATATGACCCCACCTTGGTCTGTCGGCAGTGGTCTAGAGAGTGTCTGGACTGGTCTACACTGGTGACCCATCTAGTGAATAACCTAGCTGTCATCATAGAGTCTTTGTCCAGTGACTGATGGAGGCTGATGCAGAGATCCATGGCCAGGCACCAGGCTGAGCTCCTGGAATCCAATTAATGAGAGAGAGGAGGGATTCTGCATGTGTGGGATGTCGAGATCATGATGGGAAGACGTGCAGAGATGACATTAGTGGAAGCTGAAGAACTGTGGACTGATGGCTGTGGAGCCCCCATGGGACTGGACTAGGACCTCTGGATATGGAAGATGGTTGTTTGGCTCGAACTATTTTGGGGGCACCTGGGCAGGGGAGATGGGATCCTTCCCTGGTACATGGGCAGGCTTCTGGGAATCCAATGCCTGTAGTGTGACAACTTATGCACCCTTGGTGCAGTGGGAAGAGGTTTGGACCTCCCTAGGCTCAGTGTTCCAGGCTGCTGACTCCCCAAGGGAGAACTTGATTTAGGGGATGTGGGGATGCAGGGTGGCTGGGAGAGAGGTCTGGGGGGTGGGAGGAGTAAGGAGTAAGCTATTCCCATAATTCTCAGGATTCCCTGTCTGTTTTCATGTCCATTTTTCAGCTATAATTTTACTAATTTAGATATTCTCTCTCTACTTTATAGTTAATTTGTAATAAGGTTTATCACTTTTTTCAAAGTACCAAGTCTTTGTTTCATTGATATCTTCTGTATGGTGATATTTCATTTGTACTGAAATGTGATTTTTATTTGTATGTTAATAAATAAAGTTGCATGGGGGTCAGAGCTAATAGCAAGCCATAGCAGAAGCCGGATAGTGGTGGTGCACACCTTTAATCCCGATCACATGACAGACAGATCTCTGTGTGTTCAAGGATACAGCCAGCATGGAGACACACACCTTTAATCTCAATACCAACCATAGAAGACCTGGAGGTCTGTATAGACAGGCAGTGACAAGGAGGTCATGTGGTTGGGTTTACAACCAATGAGAAGGCAGAACAGAAAGTCAATAAAAAGACAGATACACAGGAAATAGGTTTCGTTCTGAGGGGAAGGACAACAGCGGCAGCGAAGGGTAAGAAAGGCGTTTTAAGTCTCAGCTCTCAGCTACTGCTCTGACCTCTAGAGCTTTTAACTCTGCATTTGGCTCTGTGTTTCTTGTTTAATAAGACTGTTCATCTACAGAGGTGGGATCTGTGGGTGGTATGTGGAGTGAGTAGAAAATTTCTTAATAAAGAAAAATGAAAAAAAAATCTGGTCCTAAGCTCTTTTTGGGTTAAGAGACTTTCAACGACTGTTTCTATTTCACCAGGTTTATAGGTCTGTTTATTTGCTTATCTGATCTTGAATTAATTTTGATAAGTGGCATGTGTGGATAAAATTATCTATTTTGGTTTTTTTTTTTTTTTTTAGAATTTCAATTTCATATAGTGCAAGTTTTTAAGCTATTTCCATAATTCTCAGGATTCCCTATCTGTTTTCAAGGCCACTTTTCAGCTATAATTTTACTAATTAGGTATTCACTCTCTACCTTATAGTTAACTTGTAATAAGGTTTATTGCTTTTTTCAAAGTACCAAGTCTTTGTTTCATTGATTCTTGTATTTTTTTTGTTTCTCTTTTATTTATTTCAGCCCTGAGTTTGATTATTTCTTACTGTCTACTCCTTTTAGGTGTATTTCTTCTTTTTGCCTTAGAGCTTTCATGTGTGCTATTAAGTTAGTAGTATGAGATCTCTTTTTTTGATGTAGGCAGTTAGTGCTGTGAACTTACTTCTTAGAATAGTTTCATTGTGTCCCTTAAGTTTGAGTATGTTGTGTTTCGTTTCATTCAATTCTAACAAATTTTTAATTTCTTTCTTAATTTCTATCTTGACCCATTTTTTTCATTCAGTAAAGAGTTGTTCAGTTTCCATGAGTTTTCTGATGTTGTTGGGATCCAGTTTTACTATATGGTGGTCAGAGAAGATGCAGGGTGTTATTTCAAAAAACTTTTTTTTTAATCTGTTGAGACTTGCTTTTTCATAGAGTGTGTGATCAATTTTGGAGGAAGTTCTGTGAGGTGCTGAGAAGAAGGTACTTTTTTTGTGTTTGGATGAAATGTTCTGTAAATATCTGTTAGGTCTACTTGGTTTATAACATCAGTTACAGAGCATTTCTCTGTTTAATTTTTGTCTGGATGATTTGTCTGTTGGCCACAGTGGGTTATGGGTTATTGAAGTCTCCCACTATCAATGTGTGAGGGACAATATGTGATTTAAGCTGTTGCAGTTTTTCTTTTGAACTTTGTTGCCCATGTGCTTATATGATAACAACTGAAATATCCTTTTCCTTTGATGAATATATAGTGTCCTTCCTTATATCTTCTGACTAGTTTTAGTTTCAAGTCTATTTTGTCAGCTATTAAAATGGCTACATCAACTTAGTTCTATTTTCTTGTAATATTTTTTTCATGCTTTTATCCTGAAGTGATGTCTATTCTTTATGTTGAGGTGTGTTTCTTGAATCAGTAGAACAATGGATCTTGTTTTTACATCCATTCTCTTAGTCTGTGTATCTTGATTTGAGATATCAATTAGCAGTGTTTGTTGATTCCTATTATTTTGTTGTTGTTATTGTTGTTGTTGTTGGTGGTGGTGGTGGTGGTGGTGGTGGACTGTATGTGGTTCCTCTCTTTTGATTTACTGGTCTGGATTATTTATTCCTTGGGTTTTTATGGTTTAACTCTTTAGGTAGTACTTTTCCTTCTAGCACATTCTGCAGGGCTGGCTTTGTAGCAGATATTAGTTAAATATGGTTTTATCATGGAGTATCTTGTTTTCTTCATCTATGGTGATTGAAAGCTTTGCTGGGTATGATAGTGTGGGCTGGCATGTATGGTATTAGAGAATAAAGTACATCTCTCTGGGCTCATCTGGCTTTTGGAGTCCCATTGACAAGTGAGGTGTCATTCTGATAGGCATGCTTTTATATGTTACTTGGTCTTTTCCCTTTGCAGCTTTTAATATCCCTCATTTGTTCTGTGTGTTTGGTGCTTTGATTGCTATGTGCCATGGGACTTCTTTTTCTGGTCCAGTCTATTTGGTGTTCTATATGCTTCTTGTATTTTGAAAGCAGTCTCATACTTTAGGTTATGAAACTTTCTTCTATAACTTTGTTGAAAATATTTTCTGTGCCTTTGACCTAGATTCTTTTCTTTTATCTATTCCTATTATTCTTAGATTTATTATTTCTATAGTGTCTTGAATTTCCTAGGTATTTTGTGTCAGGACATTTTTAGATTTAACATTTTCTTTGACCAAGATATCAAGTTTTTCTATAATGTCTTCAATTCTAAAATTCTCCCTTCCATCTCTTCTGTTCTGTTAGTGGGGCATACCTCTGAGGTTCCTGTTTGAGTTAAAAAAAAAATTTCCTTTCCATATTTCTTTCAGTTTGGATTTTTGTTTTATTCCATTTATTTTTCTTTTTAAAAGTTGATTCTATTTCCATTTGCAGGTCTTGAACTGTTTTGCTCACTTCGTTCCACTGTTTGTGTTTTCATAGATTTCTTTAAGGAATTTATTCATTTCCTCTTTAAAGACTCCTATCATATTCATAAAGGATATTTTCAGGTCTTTTCCTTATGCCTCAGCTACATCCCAAAATTAGGGTTGCTGTGATCTAGTGGAGACATTTTGTCCTGGCTGTTATAGATTGTGTTAATACACTGGTGTCAAGGTATTCTGGTTTGTGACAATTGTAATTCTAGGGGCTCATTTCTGGTCTTGTCTTTGTTGTTTGTATTTTGTTGCTCCATTTCTGTTGTCCTCTCTAGTTCTTAGTAGAGTGTGGTTTCTGGGTGTTGCCTGTTAAAAATTATTTTGGGATCCTGGTAGGTGTGGCCACTAGGGATTCCCTATAAAATATGTTTCTACGTATTGAGAACTGACACTTAGAAATGGGAATGGGCTATGAGTAGAATGCTGAGGCTGTCCACAGGATGTAGGAAATCAGGATCTTCCATCAGGGTCTGTTTAGTGCTTTGAGAGTAGGAGCAGAGCATAAAGAGAGGCCAATATGGTTAGCCTGCTGAAGAACTGGGGATTAAACTGGGAGACTGGATCTGGAGGAGAGGATGGAAAGTGAAACATGAATATTGCCTACTTGCTTTGATGTCCTAATGATTCTCTGGTAGGGGCTAGCTTGGTTGGCTGGATCCCAGGAAATACCAATGGTGCTGGGGACTGAGATAAAGCAGTGAGTTGGGAGAACAACGTTTGGAGGGGGTAGATCTGTGTGATGGACTGGAGATGAAGACAAAGAGGATGATGAGACTGCAAGGTCGTGTGCTCTAGAGATGGGGGTGAGACTTGGAGGATTCAATTTGTAGGAGAGGAGGGAGTGGTAAAGGTCTTTAGTTAGTCTTCCTGCATGCTTGGCTGGAGTGACCTCAGGTTCCCAGGGAGCTCCTGCTGGAGTTGTGGCCCCAGATAAAGTGGAGAGTAGGGAAGGACTTTGGAGGAAGATCTACAATTAGCCTACCTGCTTCCCTGGTCTGAGTCCCTTTTTAACTCTGTTATTTTTGTGTGTACCAATGCCAGGGATTTCTCTCATCCTTTAGAGGTTTGTGTATAAAACATTGTGCTCCTGCTGGCGATAAAGCTAAATGATTTTGGACTTTCATCATCATCATCATCATCATCATCATCATCATCATCATCATCTCTCTCTCTCTCTCTCTCTCTCTCTCTCTCTCTGTGTGTGTGTGTGTGTGTGTGTGTGTGTGTGTGTGTGTGTACATATCTTGACTGTTACCTAAGCTGGCCTTATTTTTATATAAGGATTACAAGCAAGGACTGCTGGACACCCTTCTTCAGTCTGTGTTTTGATTCTTCAGCCTGACTGTTGCCCCAGGCTATCTCACACATCAGATCTTTTACTAAAATCACAACATTTTGACTCTAGAGTTTCTCTCAACTGGAATAAATGCAGTTTGTTTTTTTAGAGACTTTCCATGTTGAATATCCAGCAGAAAGAGAGAGACAGAGACAGAGACAGAGGAATCCCATTATCCACCCCTTAATTAGGAAGCATTAACCCGTCTATACATTCATTGCCCTTCTTAGTGATAATCTAAGAACCCCATGCTTCTGAGAAGAGGACTGTGTTTCTCCTTCCAGGATTTATTTCCATCCACAGCAATGTTCTTGACAAGAGACTAAAATGATGGGATTTTATACATTTAGAGAAAGGTCAGAAGATTGAAGAGAATCAAATAAAGAGAGTTAAGAGGTGAAGGCCAAACACTTTGGAAAACGCACTTTATCTGAGCATGTGTTGAAACACAAAAGCCCAGGCAGAAATTTCACAAATATCTTATTCTTCTTTCAACACAGACCCTCCCCAAAGTAACAAGTACTAAGCCTAGATTATCCCCTTTTCCAACTACAGCTTCCTTGAGACTTTATCAATATGTTTGGTTACGGTCCCTCAAAGGGTAGTGAATCACCAAATGTCTGTTCTACATTGTTCTTTCCCTCTAATCTGTAACCAGCACAGCTTAGAACACGGATTCCTTATCTGTAGTTTACATAATATCTGGTCAGAAGGTCTTTTTTCAGTTGGTTCTTTCTCCTGGCACTGGTAGCTGGGGGTATTTACAAGGGTCCAGTATTGTTCCTTTCTGACTGGCAATGTTAGGGTCGGTTCAGTGGGGAGGAGCATTTGCTCCTCTACAAGAGGACCCAAGTTTGATTCCCAGCATCCAAATCAGGTGGTTCACAACCCCTTATAACTCCAATTCCTGGAGACCCATAATCCACCTCTGATCTCTGCCTGCACCTGTACTCACATGTTCACATTCCCACACACAAGCATGTATTATACCTCCATACATAATTAGATGATTTTATAAAGGATGATTTGAGAAACACTTTTTTTGTTAAGCAAATTAGCTTTGCTTTCTCTTTTTGTAATTTTTTAATTTTTTTTATTATTTTTTTCCTTTTATTTTATTTTACAATACCATTCAGTTCTACATATCAGCCACGGATTCCCTTGTTCTCCCCACTCCTGCCCCCTCCCCTTCCCCCCAGCACACCCCTATTCCCATCTCCTCCAGGGCAAAGCCTTCCCCGAGGACTGAGATGAACCTGGTAGACTCAGTCCAGGCAGGTCCAGTCCCCTTCTCCTAGGCTGAGCCAAGCGACCCTGCATAAGCCCTAGGTTTCAAACAGCCAACTCATGCACTGAGCACAGGACCCGGTCCCACTGCCTGGATGCCTCCCAAATAGATCAAGTCAATCAACTGTCTCACCCCTTCAGAGGGCCTGATCCAGTTGGGGGCCCCTCAGCCATTGGTTCATAGTTCATGTGTTTCCATTCGTTTGGCTATTTGTCCCTGTGCTTTATCCAACCTTGGTCTCAACAATTCTTTCTCATATAAACCCTCCTCTTTCTCGCTAATTAGACTCCCGGCGCTCCACCTGGGGTCTAGCCGTGGATCTCTGCATCCAGATCCCTCAGTCCTTGGATGGGGTTTCTAGCAAGACTATTAGGTTGTTTGGCCATCCCATCACCAGAGTAGGTCAGTTCTGGCTGTCTTGAGAAACACTTTTACTTCTAACTTTTCTCACTTCTCATGCCTTGGCCTGTTCTTTACCCATTTTACTTTTTAATATCCTTACATTTGTTCCTAACATGTTGGAATGAGTCCTGTGACTTTTTCTCTGTCTCTCCTTATTGTCTTCTTAATTAATTTCATGTTATGACCCATACAGGAAGCTGAAAGAGTAAAATCCAAATTCTGCATCCTTCATCTGGTTTTTTTGCATCATTGAAGATGCATAGAGTGCCCCTAACCAGAATATATATCATGTGCTGGTCAATGTTTTGGTCATCATGAGACTTTGCAAGAGGACATAGCAGCAGTCTCACCTGGGACAGGCCATTAGCACACATAGGGACAGTTGGGTAGACCCTATTCTCCAGAAAAAGGAAACAATTTTTGTGCAGCATACTTCCTATTTTCTAAAATTTCTCTGCATGATCCTTCTTCATGTGGATAGTCTCCTTGGAGACCAAGAATCCTAAGATCATTGATATCCCTACACAGTTTTATTCTTGGAAGCCAGATCTGAGGCTGCAGATGACATTTAAACAGACAGACTGAATTCTCAGCTCCATATTGCACTCAGTCTGCCTTTCTCTCATTTTGTTTAGTTTGTGAACACAGGATGGTGCCACCTGTACAGCAAGTCTTTTCTGGTTTGCTAATCCTTCCTGGAAATTACTTCTAGACACAGCAAAAGGTATACTTACTAATACCCTAGGTCTTTCTATTATTTTTTTAAAATTGTTATGGGTGTTTTGTCTGAACGTATGTCTTTTTATCATGTGTGTACAGGGACCACAGAGGCCAGCAGAGCATGTCAAATACACTGGAACTGGAGTGTGGTTAATATACACAATGAGACTCCATTGGAGAACACTAATTTTTCCTTCTCAAATGGGTACTTGATTTCAGATAGCTTCCTGGTTAGAAGTTTGAGCCCTCCTGATCTCAGTGCTGGGACCCTGCCTGGCTTGAAACTGTGCAGATACTGTGTGTGCTGCTACAGTCTGTGAGTTCATGTGTACAGCAGCCCTGTTGTGTCTGGAGAACACTGTTTCCTTGGAGTCATCCATCACCACTGGCCCTTACACTCTATCTGCCTCCTCTTCTTCATAGGTCCCTGAGTACCCCAGGGAGGGTTTGATGAGGACATTGCATTTGTCACTGGGTGCTTCAATGTTTCTCACTCTTTGAACACTATCTAGTTGTGGGTCTCTATGTAAACTCCTTTTTACTGCAGAAGACACTTCTTGGATAATGGTTGAGTGAGGCACTGGTCTATGGGTAGGAGTGTCAGTCATAGGCTGTTGTTTGGCTTCTAATGGCTCCCTCAGGGGTAGGGGTGAGAAGGTGTGGCATCAGTGACACAGACACTAGGAGTCCATTAATTGCAAATAATGAACCCATTTATTCAATAACTGGGAAGGCCTTATATACCCTCTTCCCAGCACCCAGTTTGTGTTTTCATCCTACATTGGTTGAACACAACCAGGAACTCTGACATTGATAGGAACCCTGACAGCAACTGTTGCTAGACCCTCAGTCAGACTCTGCAAGACCAGGAACTCTGACAGTGACTAGCAACTCTGACAGCAACCAGGATCTGTGACAGTGACCAGGAACACTGACAGATCCTGTTGCTAGGCCCTCAGGCAGACTCCAGGTTGGCTCATAAGGAGTATGTTATGTGCATGCCTTGGAAAGTGGTCTGAGCCAATTTTCTCGCCCCTATGGGCCTGCCCTACTTCAATAGGCAGTCATTTTATTGCTACATTTCCTTAACAGAACAATAGTATTTGGTTTTCGCCAAAACCCATGGCCTATCCAACCTCATGTTCTTGGTCACCTTAGCAGTGTCAGGCATAGATACTCATGTAATGAGCCTTAAATCCAACCAGAGAGTGGTTGGTGACTCCTAGAACACTGGTTCTACTATTGCACCAGCATGTCTCACAGGCATGTGACATGGTATGTCACAGGGTTTGTAGCTGGGTTGATGATTGCCTTTCTTCTGTAGTGGCATGCACAGCATCTTCTAGTACCATGAATGCTAGTAAGCAGGGTGAAGCCAGTAAATAGGCACAAGCTCGGCCTTCCTTTGTGTTCAATGAAAAATGTGAGCATTGACTTTAGCAATAGGGCCTTACAGTTAGTCTGTGGAGAGCAACAAATAGTCTTGGCAATAGCCTGGAATGGTTGGGGATTTCCATGGGGTCCTGTTGGCCAATGGCTCACCTAGATATAACCCATTCCTGGAACTGGAGGTTTCATTTGGTATATAAATGTCTAGTTGGTTATTGTCTCCCCCATTACTAGGTGACTCCATCTATATCTTTCATATATGTATATATTTCAGAAAGTTTCTTCAGTAGCAAGTTTCTATATAACACCTGAGGAAGAATGTTAAACAGCTAATCAGAGATTAGTAACTGTAGAGTCCATCAACAATAGACCATTCCTCAGAGTTGGCATCAGACTCCACCTCTGTGTCCCTGGTAACACTAAAAAGGTTAGCTCTGCCACTCCTTAGATCTCCAGGTCAAAATAATGGAATACCTCTGCCCCTGGGTGGAGACATATCATTCTGATATGCATCAAAGATTTGAACATTGAATTCTTTCTTAGTCTTGCTGGGCTTGTTAGACTTTTAGCCAAAAATTCACTCTCCAAGGAAAACAGATTCACCTGAAGACTGGCAAAGGAGATGGGAGAATCAATTAGCCCCTTAATGATACAATAATCTTCTCTTTCTAAGAAACTCATTTCCCATGTAGCTGCTTTTAGTGCTTCTATTGCATGCTCACTTTTCTGAGTGACTCAGTAAAAAAGTAAATTTTTCTTTTCTTTCTATCCCTTCTTCTTTCAGATACTGGCTGTAGCAGTTTGAAAGAAAATAGCCCCCAAAGCTAGTGGCATTATTGGAAGGTGTGGCCTTGTTGGAGTAGGTGTGTACTTGATGGAGAAAGGTTGTCACTGTGGAGGTGAGCTTTGAGGATTCATAAATGCTCATCTACACCCAGTGAGACAGACCACCTCCTGTTGTGAGTCAAGATGTAGGAACTTTCAGCTCCTTCTCTAGCACCATGTGTGTCTGTGTGCTGCCTTGCTTCCCACCATGATGACAATGGACCAAAACTCTGAAGTGTAAACAAGATACCACAATAAAATATTTTCTTTTATAAGAGTGACGTGGATATGGTGTCTCTTCATGGCTATAGAAAACCTAACTAAGACACTGGTCAAAGCCTGGCCATGCTTTCCCTACTGCTCTCTGGGCTTTCTCACTCATTTTACGAAGCCCCCACATTCTACCACACATGTGTTTGCTGCCTTCTATTGCTGACAATGCCAGCTTACTTCAGACAGCATAACTTTCATTCTGTCTGTTCTCCATCGCCCTCCTGCTGGCAGGTGCTGGTATTTACAACTTGCCTACCTTGGTGTTTTTCTTTTAGACTCTAATAACATCATTTTCAAGTTTCCTTTATTTACTAGATTAGGACCCCATAGTGGGAACCCCAACTTTCTCTTCTAACAGTGTCCTCATCACTCATATAGGAAGGGAAGTTGCTTGCATTTTAGTAGTTTGTGGACCTCTTTAAAGCTGAAAAAATAGGCATATATTTTTATTCAGTATATAATCAACATCCTTTACTGACAACTTCCTCTCATGTATTTTAAATAAAGAATTAACTGACTGTTTTGTATATTCTGCAAAATCCTCACTGAATGGGCCTGACCAATCAAATGGCATGCATAAGATGCATACAGAGAGACAACCAGCTTCCCACTTAGCCACTAAATTAAGTACATGGTGGTAAATTTTAAAAGAAAAAGGAACCTAAATAGTACAAGATTAGGAAAAAATATGGTTTACATTTTAAAAATATTGTTAGTTATTGTAATCCCCAGCCCTATTTTTAACCTTTTCTTCCCTGATCTAATCCATAAGTACAAGCCTTCATCAGAATCACAATTAATTTTACTTTCAAGAGTAACATGTCCAGGTTGGAGAGATGGTTCAGTGGTTAAGAGCACTTGTTACTCTTGCAGAGGACCAAGGTTCAGTTCCTAGTGCCTACATGGGAGCTCTTCACTGTCTGTAACTCCAGTTCCAAGGAATCTGAAACCCTTTTCTGACCTCTCTGCAGGCACCAGGCAAGCATGTGTTATACATACATGTATGTGGGCAAAACATTCACACACACTAAATAAATTCTAGAAAAGTCTTTGGAAAAGAGTAATGCGATGTCACTGTTTAGTTATGTTTCTACTGCTGTGATAAAACACCATGACCAAAGCTATTTATAGAAGGAGGGGTTCATTGGGGCTTCTGACTCCAGAAGGTTGAGTCCATCACCATCATGATGGGGAAGTGTTGCAGCAAAAAGAAGGACCAGCTGAGAGCTCACGCCTAGATCTTCAAACAGGAAGTGGAGTGAGTATGCTGAAAATAACTCATGGCTTTTGAAAGCTCAAAGCCCTCCCTCCCCCATGACATAGTTAACACCTCTAAACCTACACAAACTGTATCACTACCTGGGAACCAAGTATTCAGATGCCTAAGAATATGAGGGGTGGGATTTGGGTGGGGCTCTAATTCAAACTACCACATTCTTCATTCTACTCTCTGGCCTCCCCATAGTCTTATGGCCATATCATAGTGAAAAAAATGCATTTAGTATAACTTCAAAAATCCCCATAGTCTCTCACAGTCTTGGTGCCGTTTTAAAACCCCAAAGTCTAAAGTCTCTTGTCAGACTCATGGCAATGTCTTACCTGCAAACTCCTGTAAAAGCAAATTATATATTTCTCATATACAATGGAAAAGACTATACATTACTATTACTATGTAGGGGGAATAGGGGCATAGTGATGAAATGCTGGACTAAATCAAGACTGAAACCCAGCAATGCAAACTCCAAATCTTATATGTAGCTCAAGTGTGATGTTAAAAGGCTTAGAGGGCTCCAACCCTCAAATTAGTCTATTGATTGTTTTTCCATGGCTGAGATAAAATACCATAATTGAGGCAACTTATAGAAAGAAGTGGTGATTTGAGTTATGGTTTTTAAGGGATAAGAGCCTATTGCCATCATGGTAGGGAAGTGTGGAGGCAGACAGGCATGGAAACTGGAACAGCAGCTGAGAGCTCATGTCTCTAACTGCAATCAGGAAGCAGAGAGAACAAATGAGGAACTGGTGTGAGTTTTTGAACTCTCAAAGTCCTTCTCTAGAGACACACTTCGTTTAGCAAGGCTACTCTCCAAATAGTGTCACCAATCAAGTATTAATTGCCCAAGAATGTGAGGTCCCGTCCAACAACCACAAACCATTCCCTAAATGTAGATGCCCTTTGGAGACTTTTGGCTTGAAGCAGCATCAAGACCAGGCATTGGCTCAGCAGTCATTTTCTGAGAACACGAGATCAAACCTGGGTGTTCACAAACAAGCCTAAATTGAAGAGACGGCAGGTGTTGCTCAGGGAAGGGAGCCCTTTTGTAGCACAAACAATTTCATCACAAGTCTGTGTCAGATATAGGACCCCAGGACTCCATGTGTGCCCTCTATGATTCAGTTTGCTTTGCTCTGGTCATGCCCAACTCTTCTTTCAAAAAGAGAATGTTTACTCTGTGCCTTTGTGTACTGAAGTATGTAAACTCTTTGATTTTTTTAATAGATGTTTATAGTTAAGAGATTGCTTAAGCTTTAGACTTTAGAACATCATTGCTAGTGTTGACACTATGTGGACTTTGGACATAGAAACACATGTATTTTGAACCACAGGTAGTTGTCTATTAGTCATCAGGGGTAAGTTTGAACAGGAAATGTATCATTTGAACAGTTGTGCTTTGAACATGAAACATACCCTGTAGGTGCATGTGTTTGAATCACTGGTCCACAGTTGGTTGTGATGTTTGCAAAAGCTGTGGGAAATTTAGGAAGCCTTGATGGTAGGAAGTTGGGGAAATGCCTGAAGAGTATCAAAACAAAGAGTACAGATTAAAAGAGATCAATTACATATTCTTAATGAATTGTAAAGTAGAATAAAACCTACAGAATGCCTATGTAGATCTACTAGACCTCACAACTGAATGTATTTCCATAACTGTACCTTCCAATCATCCCCCTACTGGGTTCATTATGCAGAGAGAAAACAATGAATGAATTTGGAATGAATTTTTCTATCTCACAGACAAAGTAAAAAGTTAAAGACCTATATAAAAAATGTTTCTCCGTCAATTGTTGTGAATGAATCCAGCTGAGATTGTAGTACCCTATATTAATGATGAAATTATGCAAATGTGGGTGATTAATGATGATTGTTAAAGAGCTTATAGTAATTTCTTAGGAGCAATTAATATCAAAAATCCAAAAAGAGAGCAACTTCAATTAATTAAATCAACTGGTTAGATACTTTCCCTCATAATAAAAAGAACACCTATTTCTGGGACTGTTACATTTTATCCTGATGCAAATAAATTAGGAATGGCTGGTTATAAAGCAGGAAACCAGTAAGTACTTCAAAATCCATATGACTCATTTACAAAATCAAAGTTATATGCCATCACGATGGTTTCATTAGACTTTAACAAATGTCTTAATATAATTACTGATTCTCGATATGCACAAAGTGTTGTATTGCATATAAAAAGTGCTGAACTTATTCCTGGTAATTCAGAATTAACTTTATTATTTGTACTACAAGACATGCAAGCTGAAAAATGAATTGCCCATTTCATATTACGCATATTATCTCATACTGGGTTGCCTGGGCCATTCAAAAAAGAAAATAAAGAGATTAACCAATTACTGATAGGAAATATGTTGGAAATTTCAGAGTTTCATAAGAAACATCACATTAATAATAGGGACTTAAGGAAAAAATTTTCCAATACTTGGTGACAAGGTAAGGAAATTATAAAAAACTGTCCTGCTTGTTCTTTGTATAATCAAGTTCCTTTACCTGCAGAAACTAATCCTAAAGGTACATAAAGAAATAAAATTTAGCAAATGGATATATTTTGTTTAGCAGAATTTGGAAAATTAAAATATGTTCATCATACATTTGATACATACTCTGGATTACAATGGGCATCTGCCTTAAGCTCTGAAAATGTTGATTCTATAATTACACATTTATACCACGGGTATAATGGGCATACCAATATAAGTTAAAACTGATAATGCCTCCTCTTATGTTTCCAATAAAATATAACAAATTTTGTGCATTATAATACAAAACACATTACAAGGATACCATGTAATCCTACAGGACAAGCATTTGTTGAAAGATCTAATTACACTCTAAAGGAGACGCTTATTAAACAGAAGAGGGACATGAGCATCCCCAGGGATAGACTGCATACTGCTTTAGTAATTTGAAAATTTTTTAAACGCTAATGAAACAGGGACAACAGCAACTGAAATACATGGGATGGTGGAAAACCCTGCTAAATTGAGTCAGCCCATGTATTATAAATGTTTTCACATCAAAATAGAAACCAGGGAAAGTGTTAAGACAGGGTTAAGGGTATGCTTATGTTTTCACAGGAGATAAAAGGTTGTGGATCCCATCAAAAATGATAAAAATCTGCCATGAGCAAGAGGAGTCTCATGGATACCTTGGCTGAGATGCCTCTGGGAAATAAAAAATGCAGAAGGCCTTTGGAGCAAACAGCTAATTCTCCCACCTGAGGACAGCTTAAAATCTGGTGTGACAAAGGGAAGTGATAATTCAAATGCCTCAGAGACCTCTAAATGCTACAACTTTGTTCCTTGCTATGCTGTCTGTGGTAACTACTCAGGTAATGGGGACTGGTCATACTTACTGGACCTTTATCCCTAATCCTCCAATTAACTTAGCCAAAAGTTGGGGAGTTATGAATATTCCTATGATGGTTAATGAATCTTCTTGGCTACCTGGTCCTTATGACAACCAAGGTCCTACTTGGCCAATGGAGGAGGGTAAAGAGATTAAAAATTATACTGTGGGAGTACAAGGAGTTCCTATTTGTATGAGAAATGGAATTCAGTGTCTAAATATAATCTTTCAAGTATAGCTATCTATAATCAATACTACCCAGGATTATCATAGTAAGTTTTAATTGGTTCATGCATTTGGTTTTGAAGGACAGGAGATTAGTGTCACTAGTTCCATAAATCCACTCTTTGGTGAGATGAGGGTTACCACCATGGAATCTGATTGGCAAAAATGTGAGAGAAATATTGAGTGCTAATTAATATCTCCCATAGAGAAATCATTGATTTATGGCTTCTTTCAAATAAATCATTCTCACTCAAAGTTAAGATGGCAGCAGTATGGTTTGAGTGGAACTGTAGAAATTAGTTCCTCTGTTAATGAATCTATTCAATGGCGTGGAGATGAACGTCAAATCCTTTCCTGCAATTTGGCAATTTAACTCAGACTCACTTGTGGAAATTAGCAAATGCCTTCCACTCTCTTAAAGCATGGAAAAGAAATGTAAACATTAAAGATGATAAATATGCTTGGTGAAAAGGCTCCACCAAAGCCTGTTCCCTAGACCACTGACAATCAACATGTACAAGATAAAAAATGGTAGACCCCAATGATGAAGACGTTGCTTATGATGAAGCTACAGATGAATTTGCTTCCTTCTTGAACAGACAGACATCTCCTAAGATTCTCATCACGACATCAGATAGACCTAATGGGAGAATAATAAGAGTCTGTGAACAGCTCTCAACAGTTATACCAGATTCACATGTTTATTACAGAAGAGGACTGGCTCTGAAAAAAAATTATTCCAGTGCATTGCAAGAGATTTCACAGACCTGATAGTTATTAATGAAGATTGGACAACACCGAATAAACTTATTTTGAGTCACTTGCCAAATGGGCGAACTGCTCATTTTAAAATGAGTAGAACACACTACTCATTTATTCCAATAAATGCCTGGTTTATTTTAATAGGCATTTGATTATTTAATTGCTCTGATAGAAGTAGGGGTTTCTTCTATGATGGCAGGAAAGGTCTGAACTGAATTTGCCATGGGGGCCTGCATGAGGCCCCTCTGGGAGTTTCCCAAGGATAGAGGCAAAGGATTACTTTGTCTGTCTCTTGTTGATCAACATTCCTTGGTCCAATATTTACTCTTTCCACACACCTTCTGCATAATCCAGAAAGGAGGGACATTATGTTGCCATTGTTTGTGGAATAAACATTTTTTCTAGGAATGCCCTGTTTACACTCCCCTTTCAAATGACCTTGTTTTCCACACCCCAAACATCTGACATTCCTCAAACCTTTTGAAATTGATTTTCCTATCCACATATCATCATCGTCATGAGACTCAGCATTAATGTGTCCCTGATCCAGTCCTCCAAGGGTGTAGATCTTACCTTTAATGACCTGATTATTCTTTTGCATGCTGCTATAATCAGTCTAACCATTCGAAGTGTTGAAGTGTTCTTCTTAATATTCTTTCAGCGAGCTTCTGTACCAGGATCATCATAGGTGAGTTTTGCCATGGCCTCAACAACTTCACCAGTATCCCAGTTGTTGGTCTTGCTCTAAGAAGGTATAGACTTTCAGAGTTTAAGTTTGAAGACATACTAGAATTTATACAGGTATGCAGGCTAGAGCATTCACAAGCGATGCTCTAATTATTAGGGTGCCATTATCCTGGCTCCTTCAGTAGCAAGTAAGGTAATGGTACATATGCCATAAAAGGATGGTTTTAATTTAGCCTAAATGACTGTGGTCATATTTTGTTTGTGCTAAAATATGTAGATGTAACCAACCATCTTATTAAATAAGAAACACAGAACCAATGCAAAGAAGAAAGCGAAGAGATCAGAGCTAAGAGCCTTACCGCCTGCTGCAGCTAGCCTCTTAAGCCAAGAGACCTCTCTGAAAAGGAGCTACTTCCTGTGTGTTTGTCTTTATCTAGTCTTTCTGTTCTGCCTTCTAATTGGTTGTAAACCCAAATACATGACTGCCTCATCACTGCCTGTTTGTACAGCCATCCAGGTCTTCTATGGTATTGAGATTAAAGGCGTGTGTCTCCAATGCTGGCTGTATCGTTGACCACACAGAGATCTACCTAGCTCTTCTACCAAGTGCTGGAATTAAAGGTGTCAGCCACGAATGCCCAGCTCTGCTATGGCTTGCTATTAGCTCTGATCCCCAAGCAACTTTATTTATTAACATACAAATAAAATCACATTTCAGTACAAATAAAATACCACCATATTAATGTGATATTTTATTTGTATGTTAATAAATAAAGTTTGCCTGGAGATCAGTGGTCATAGCCAGCCATAAACCAAAGTCAGGTGGTGGTAGCACATGCCCTTAATCAGATCACATGGAAGGCAGAGTCCCTGTGTGTTCAAGGACACAGCCGAGCTTGGTGACACATGCCCTTAATTCCAGTACCAACCATAGAGACCTGGAGGTTTGTATAGACAGGCAGTGATGAGAAAGTGTGGGGGCTCGGTTAAGGGCCAATGAGAAGGCAGAACAGCAAGTTAATAAAGGCACAAGTTGGACAGGAAGAAGTTCTCTTGGGAAGCAACAGCAGTGTTGTGAGCTAAGGCTAGTTGGCAGCTATTGCTCTGATCTCTACAGCTTGCACCCCTGTATTTGGCTCTATGTTTCTTCTTTAATAAGACTGTTTAGAAATTTTTCTACAGATTATTGCTCTTGTTTTGGGAATTATTGCATTGACTGCTACTACTGCAACAATCAAAGTGGCCCTCCTAAAAAAATTCAAACTGCTGAGTTCATTAGAGTCTCTCATAAGCATTCTGCAGAACTTTGGACAGAACAAAATAAAATAGATAATGAGATAATTAATGAATTAGCTGATTTGAGACAAGTTGTTATATTGTTGGGAGATCACTTAAAAATATCGAAGGAGCAGATAACATTAAAATGTGATTGGAATGTTACATCCTATTATATTGCACTTTTAACATCAATGATAGCAAGTACGATTGGGAAATGGTTAAGATGCTTTTGATGGGTCACTCTAATTCTTCTCAAATGACTATGATTTACAGCAAGAAATTAAGGAAACATCCACAAACAAGGTACGTGATATGACAGGAATGGATGTTATGGAAAGCCTTGCAGATATGATACCGTCATTCAGCCCTATGAATGACTTTAATAGAGTTCTTGTTTTAGCAAGTGTTACACTTGTGCTAGCAATACTATCTTTGTTGGCTTTAAAATGTGTTTTGGCTTACTTCACAAGATTGTAAAACAGAATAGAGAAAAGGCTATTTGTGCTGCAAAGCTACATAATCACCAATATAATTAATGTTTGCATATAAAAAGGGGGATATGTTAGTGAAGTTCCTGCAAATTTCAAACGTGGTTTGATTCCAGAGTATTAGCACCTAGGTTTGATCTGTCTATGCACACATGTATGTACCATGAAGTATGTGTGGAGATCAGAGGATAACTTCTGAGAGTTTGTCCTTTCCTTCTACTATGTGGAACACAGGACAGATTCAGGTGACCAGGCCTGGAAACAGGCACCTTTACCCACTGAGCCATCACTCTGGACCAAAAACGTATAATCTTATAAATGTAGCCTGGGTGGTTATTTTGGCAAATGGGGATAGAGATTCCTTGGGATCAGTTCATTAATTGCGTCTTTTCTTTGTTGGACATGAAGTACAAACCATAAGCTCCATATATTCTTAGGGAAATGGAAAAAGAGAACATACATTGTAGGGTTTCCCATGCATGGCCTATGGGCTACTAGAGGCTTCCTTTCACATATGTTCTCCAAATGGGGAGGTCATAAGTAAGGTCCGTGCAGTTGCTTTGTTTTGGTTTTACCAAGGCAGGCAAGAAGAGGCCTGGGAGACAGCCCTGGGAGGCTTTCCTTGTCTTCTGTCTGTCCTCTCACAGTTTGCTTTCCTCCTCTCCTCTCTCACTCCTCTCCCCACTCAGCTCACCAACTAGAACAGATTCTCGACATCATTCCTCTTCTCCTCAGCTTTCCTTCTGGATGCTTCCATTCCCTTTCCCTTGTGGTAGAAGGTGCACAGGCTGCCAACCTCTGGATGGACAGTCTAGTGCCTGGCACTGCAGTCTTCTCCTCACTCAGAGCCCTCAGGTACTTAGAGGTTAGTTCACTGCAGCCAGCCTGTGCTTTCAAGGTCAGCTCTTCTGACTCAAAGCACATTTCAAAGTGCTTCCCTTTGCAGCTGCCCTTGTGAGATGCAGGCAGGGTTTGCTCACTCTGCATACATCCAGTGCCCTGCTTGTCACAATAGCAAGAAATAGCTTGTCTTGGAAACTAGTGAGGGGGTGGCAATGTATTCCCTGTGTATACAAAGATGACTATGTTACCAATATTCCACAACACTCAGGGTAACTTTCCATTTGTAGTATGGACTGGGAAAGAGCTTCAAATGCACCACCACCTGGAAGAAACCAGACATACCCAGGGTTTCCTAGGTGGAAAGACACATAGTGTCTGGGACTGGAGACCATGAGATCATTGCAGGTAGTTCAATGCTGTAATTTTATTCACAACACACTCCATAGCACAGGACATGTTATTTGAATGACCTGGGAGGATACAGATCTGCACAAGGATCCATAATGTCCTGAACTAATTACTAGATGTGACAGAGCTATCTCCTGGTCCAAATCATTATTACCTCATTCATAGCCCCAGAGCAGAGTTCACTCCATAAATCTATGGTGGAGCCAGGTGCAAGGCACAGGAATTGAATCCTGTCTAAAGGTGAAGGTGAAGGTTGATTTTGTTCCCTGCCAGCCATCAGTCCAAACCCTCTACAGTGAGTGATTTCACAAGCCATCAATCTGACTTTTGATATTTGACCTGAGGGAGGATAGCATGAAGCAGGGCCAGAAACAAGTCCTTATTCAGTTCCAAGGTATCCTTCATATGCTATCCATTGGTTAACATTTTAAATTAGTGAAGACTCAGGGTTTTAAGCATGTCATTATTAACCTCTAGGAACCTGAGAGGGAAGGGGCAGTGACCAGATCCTCTTAGATTGCTATCTTCTGAGGAAGACATGGGGAGGGTTGGATATTTTTTTTCTTTTTTTCCCTTTGCTGAAGACAGACGGACAAAGACAATTTTCCCTAAAGGAAAAAGAGTTCTGCTGGGAAGTGAAGAGGGCAGAGATCTGTATCAGCAGACTGTGGTCTCCATCAAGGCTCTGACTTTTCTAGTTGTGTGTGTGCCAACTGTGATGCTCAGTGGCTGCTAAGGAGTTTCAGACCCACCATTGTGGGGCATTTACCCATCAACCCCACAGATCCCCAGAGTTTTCTTGAGTGTGAGCAGCAGGAAATATTAGATAGAAAGATTTATTGCAGAGAATCTTGCGGAGATAAACAGATAGAAAATAAAGGATAGCCTTGAGAGGGCCTGGAACCTTTTCCAACAGGCCCCTACTGTCTCTGCCCCAGGGTTTTTATAGAGATGCAAGGGGTGGAGCAAAAGACCTCCTCCCCCAGCACAGCCAAGTGCAGACCATCTCAGACACCTGCCCTCGGGCCTGTGGTCCTAATCATCTTCTATGCGGACCTGCTGGGTAAACCACGAGGAATCCAAGAACGGGCTCCCATAGGTCCCCCTTTCTTAATATATATAAAAAATAACTATTAAGGGCTTACAGCAATCTCCATAGCTGTTACACCTCCCAGTATGGGAGTAGAGGATGATATAGATGGCATTTCTCTTTTGAATTAGTTCCAAGGTGACTATAGCAGTCTTAGCTGCCTCAAGCCCTATCTAAACCAAAAACTCTTAAGGTGACTACCAACTTAAAGAATCCCTCAGCTTCATCATTACCATTAACAGGTTAACATAAATATTGCTATACATAGTCACAATTCTCTCAATCTTACAACTCAAAGCAAACTCTTAACAGAACCATTTGAATTAGCATATATGGTGCTATATATAGTTAACAATTTTCTCGGTCTTACAACTTTAACTCAGTCATTTGAATTTTCCTGTTAACAGAACATAGGAAAAACTTCGACGTATTCACATCAAACTTAAATATTTCCTTAACTCCACAAAACCAGGGTGCATTAATATCAATAGGTTTCTGCGAACATAATTCAATCTCATAACTCCTCGTTTTCTTTATAATTTTTTAAACAAAATCTCAAACCTAGTTATAGGAACCCAAACTTATACAATTCCTACAAACCCATATTGAAAAGCAATATTTTCAATCTAACCATTAACACTTTGAAAACTTTTAGCAAAACATCCAAAAGCAGTTTCTTAATAAAACTCTTTACACACTTTAAAATTAGTCTCTTACTATATACCCCATTTGCATTTCTTACTAATAAAACATGACATTAATCCACTCAAACAACAATTTCAATTAAATAGACTAAGGAATATTAACTCTCCCTTTTCTTTATAATTTTAAGCAAAATCTCAAGCCTAGTTAGAAAACCCAAACTTTTCTGTTTAAACAGTTCCATTTTTAACCCAATTCCAGAAAACCGTTCCTAGGTCACTACTCAAAATTGTCCCATTGCAATGAAATCTCTATTGTTTATTTCATTTCTTAAGTCTTAAAATTCAAATATTAAATTCTGGTACTAGCCTTCCAAATATGAGAAATCCATAACCAAAATCTTTTTGTAATTTTATCTCATTTTAAGTTCAAAAAGTTCAAACAAGAAATAAATTCTGGTATCAAGCTTTCACTTCCAAATATGAAGAGATGTTTTTTCAACCAAAACTTTTTGCTGTTAACAATTTTTGTTCAAACAAGCATCTCTGAGCTTTTATTCTTAAGCCAGAGACCTTTTTAGGTATAGTAGTATTCTAAACTGCACCGTTTTTGATGTCAGCTCAGGTTTTTCTGTGTTGTGTTGATTTTCCACGGATCTCAGCTGCGGATGCCTTGTTGTGCTGGTTCTGGCGTCTGCCATTCTTAGCTTCTTAGCGGCTTCTGGAGCTTTTGAAACCATTCAGACTGCCTACTTTGCAGTCTACTAGGACACTAACCTTCTGTATCTCGGGTTCTTTCACCATATACATTAAGAATAGACTCACACTTAACATTTACACTTTTTTACAAACTCACATAACATGTGCTTAAGCATAAACTCACTCAACATTTACACATTTTTAAAACTCACATATAACATATTAACATTATTTATTTATACTTTAAGGAAACTTTAGCAAATATATTTCTTATTACTTCTTATATACAACTGGTATCTTTACTTTTTACAAGCTTATTACTACATGTCTTAAGACTGCCTTAGATACTTCTTGCAAGCTTATATTCTTAAAGGAACTCTATAGATCTATTTTACAAACGTATATAGGGCTACCATTAGCATATATTTAACTTAGCAAACACCTAAAGATTTCTTAACACAGATCTAACAAGACAGAATTTTTACAAACTAACATATCTTATTTTCGTCTTTCTACTTCTTACTCTTAATTATTATCACCATCTCTATTAGAAAGATTCTCTTAACTAGACAGAAAGTACGTACATCATTTCTAAAGTTTAGAGTTTATAGTCAGCTTTGTTATAAAGCACTGGGATTTAGTGAATGTTGTCATTATAGAGTTGTGATATTTGTTGCTAGGGGATTGTAACATTCTCAGGACGAAGCCACACCCCAAAGTTGCCTAGTTCTCTCAGCCTTTCTGGAACCAGCAGAGATGCACTGTCAGCGGTAGATGGTTTTTAACTAGAGGCTGTCCCTTCACCCAAATTCATAATAGTCCCCTAAGTACTTCAATTCAGACAAACATTTCTATTACAGCAGTACTCTTGGTTTGCTCTACCGAAAAATTTCACTTCGTGCTAAGAGTGAAATTACTGTATTTAGCTGCTGTAAAGCTCGTCGCCAAATACTGCACAGCTATTAGGTGATATAAGGTATTTTTCTAAAGGAGCTAGTAAAGCCAAAATGGCACAGCTCAGAACTCTTATTTCCTCACTGTTTGCATTCATCAGTGACAAAACCTCAGAAATACTAATTGAGCCACTTTCATTTTGGTTCCTTTATAGGAAATGTCGTTGGAGCTGACCCTTCCTTAGTTCCACGCTCCTTACCAGACGTTCCAGTAACCACCAATCTTCATTCTCCTCTTGTGAAAAAACACAAACATGTCCTCGACCCCATATTAACAAAGGATTAGGACCCTTCCATAATCCCGAGAAGGGATCTTTCCATTTCACTTGAGCAAAAGTCGCTTGGGTGCCACTGTGCTAAAATCTATCTGTGGCAGACTGTTCATAGACATCCATATTCAAAAAGTTCAGAACAAAAACAGCATGATTTAATGCATTATGTGGCGATTGAGGGTAAATTTCTTCCTTTTTTATTTTTATTTTTTGAAGTTGTATTTTAAGACTGCTATGAGCCCTTTTTACAACTCTGAGGATTATAAGGAATACCTGTTTTATGTATGATTTCCCATTGGGTACAAAATTGTCGAAATGCCTTACTACTATATCCAGAACCATTATCAGTTTTAATAATTTTTGGTAAACCCATATACGAAAAACACTTCAAGCAGTGCATAATGACATGTTTTGTAGCTTCGCCAGGTTGTGCACTAACCATTAAAAATCCTGAATAAGTGTCAATGATCACATGTACATATCTTAATTTGCCAAATTCTGCAATATGTGTAACATCCATTTGCCATAGATGATTGGGAAGAAGACCTCGAGGGTTTACCCCTAAGTGAGGGACAGGAAAATATTTTGGACATACCCTACATCGTTTAACTATTTGACGAGCTGCTTCTTTGGTAAGTTTGAATTGCTTTCTTAAGCTTTTGCTATTTTGATAATGAAAAGCATGCAACTGTTGAGCCATTTCCACTTGGGATAATGCTGCTATCTTTTTTAACTTATCAGCCATCACATTACCCTCAGCTAAAGGACCAGGATGATTGGAGTGAGCTCTAATATGGCCCACAAAGCATGGCAGCTTTCTTTTGTGAATAGCGTCTTGAATTTGTAGAAACATTTTGACTTGATTGTTAGTTCCAATATATTCACCAAAATTGTTACTATTCAAAGGAGTCAAGAACATAGATGTTCTTTCATGAAATGTATCCTTCATTAGCTTACTCTGAGAAAAAGCATTTTCAGGATTTAGTATTTTTACTTCATTAGCTTTAACTCCTGATGTTATCAGCAGCTGTGATATTTAGCATTGATTTCTTATAAGGAATTTTCAGGTAAAGCAACTCTTTTGTAAGATGGCTAGATTTTCTGAAGTTTGTTTTCCATCTGTAAAGCAGTCATTTCTTTTTGAATGCCTGTTTCCTTGTCTCCTTATTAGATTTGCAAAGGAATTGCTCATTGCAGGCAGTTTGTTCAAACGGCAAAGAACTTTTTTAATTTCAACATAAGTTTCTTCATATCTAAGACAACATTCAGTGTATAAACTGCTTTCCCTTGCTTTCTTAAGGATTTTTAAAGTGGCTTGTTTGCTCTTAAAGCTAGCTTTTTGTCATCCAACTACCGTAAAAACTTTGCACAGCTATTAGGGTAAATAAGGCATTTTACCAACGGAGCCCCAAACCTCGAAACACCTAGTTCCGTATCCTTTCAATTTTTCATTGGAACTGACACTTAAACTCTTAGACGATTTTCCTCCTTATTCTTTTAAAAGCTGTATTTTAAGTTTACCATGAAAGTATTTTCATGCTGACTAAAGTGTTTCAGGGCAATGTCGCCATCTTTAGCGGAAACACTACCTTTCCCAGAATGCATTTCCCTTATATCAGTCCCTTGTTGCAAGCTAGCTTTTGGACTTCATGTCTCATTTCTTTTTCGGTCTGAGAGTTAACTTCTAATTTTTTTTTGTTTGTTTGTTTGTTTTTTTTTTTTTTTTTTTACCAGACTTGCTTACAAATTCTTGCCCAGGAGGTTTGAACAAAGTTTTTTGCCTTTGCAACTGGAGATTTGAACAAGCATTTTACATTTTCAGCTATGGCACATTGGGAGATTCCTATTCTCTCCTCAGCTGGCTTCAACAGGTGTCTCTCCTTCATTTGACACTGGCCCCGCATCAGAACCACACCTTCCTCGTTAGTGCGCATTGAGGCTGGCATTTCTGATAGCAACTTTCCTCGGGGCTTGTGTTTGTTTTAGCCAGTCAGTGAAAAACAAGATCATGTACAACAGCTTTTCCATAGCTCCTTCAGAGAGATTTTCTCCCACTGATTTATCTCATTTTGCTTGTTCGTCCCACCCTCAACCCCCTAACCCCAGATGCAGAGCTCCAGGTATCTGTCTGAGGCTCTGTTCCTCTGCTAGCTGCTTTTGGAGGAAGGGGCTTTTTTTTCTCCCCCCAAATCTGCCACAAATTCTAGCAGCTTTTTCAGGTCATGCATTTTCTGGGGAGGTATCTGTCCCTTCTGTTTCAGAGTCTTTCTCCCAGACAGTTCCCAGTTTGGTCTCAGTTTATCCCCTCTACCCCAGAAACAGTTTCCCACACTACAGTGGCAGCTTTCCCTGATACTGAAGGTAGGGGCTTTTTGTCCGTTTGTTTTCAGGGTCTGTGTTGTTTGCGTACAGACTGAAAATCTAACAAGGGAGGTTTTTGCCATTTCTAAACTCCCATTAGGACAGGTGCTTTGCATCATCAGGCCTTCACCTGCCCCAGTCCCCCAGTGGGCTGTGTTTGCTTGTCTGGGTGCTCAAGGACAGAGCTTATGCCAGAGGCAATCAACCCTTAGGGCTATATACACTCCCTCATCTCATCGGGAGTCAGTTGAAACAGAGTATAGATGTAACCAACCGTTTTATTAAATAAGAAACACAGAAATAATGCAAAGGAGAAAGCCGAGAGGTCAGAGCTCAGAGCCAAAATCTCACCCTTCCGCCTGCGGTGTCCCAGATTCCCGAATGAGAGCTCCTTTTCCTGTCTGTTAGTCTATTTAAAGAGACAGAACAAGCCACAGCTATCTCACCTCACCAGTTCCTCAGCTGGTCCTGTTTCCTCAGACTGGAAGCTTCTGTGTCCTCATCCCAATAGCTCTCAGCTGAACTGTGTTGCTCCAAAGCCTGAAAGCTTAACCAGCCAAATGCTTCTAGTTTCTGGTCCTCACGCCTTATATATCTTTTTGCTTTCTACCACCACTCCCTGGGATTAAAGGCTGGCGTTCTGGGATTAAAGGCGTGTGCCACCACCGCCACACTTTTGCTATGGCTCTAATAGCTCTGACCCCCGGACAACTTTATTTATTAACATACAATCAAAATCATATTTCAGTATAATTAGATTACCACCACAACAGAGCTTTTCTCAAAGAGGTGCTTTCTCTGACAGAAAAGCAAGCTTTACTCCTGGATAGTTCTGTTTTGCCCTGGCTGGGCTCTTTCCCCAGACAGCGTTCTGACTGAGCAGCACAACTGCTTCAGACCCAGTTCAGCTTTACTGTTTTCCCAGAATGGTCCTTTCTCTGATAGGAAAGCTTTTTCTCAGATTTTCTTTTTACAGCTGTGGACCTATCAACCCGGGACTTGTAGGAAAGCAGATAACTGTGCCGTTCCCACCGGCTTTAGTTTTGTTTGTTCATTAGCAATCTTCCCCTGGGTCCTGCACCTTCCTGCCTCAGCTCTGTGCTCCAGGAAGTTTACGACTGCAGGAACCCTAGTATCCCCAAAATGCACTCCAACTCAGAGACTCTGGCCAGTCACCTCTGGGTTTTTGGTCAGAAGTGAGGATATAATGCTAACAGTTTACATTGCTTCAGGGGATCTTTGCATTAGGATGATTAGGAGCACCTTTTCATTCTGAAATGCTCAAACAAAACCCTTGATGCCTCAGCTTGGCTGTAACTGAAAAGCTTGGCTTTTTGCTTTTCTCAGGTCAAGTTTCCGGCCCTTTTGGGCTCTCTGTAGCTCTTCACCCACTCTCCCAAGCATTTCCCTCAGGGTACTCTGACCCACTGTCTCTTACTAGCTTGAAGAGACAGAGCTTAGAAGACGTTTTTAGAAACTTGTCCCTGCCTCCTGCATTGCAGGGAGGATTGTTAAAGCTTGAAAGAACTTAGGTTTTTCTGTCTTAAGTTTGTTGTTTTCCCTTAGAGCTAATCACAGGTGGTCCCCATACTAATATCTTCAGGTGATTCTAATTTTTGTCCTTGAGAAAGTTAAGGCTTTAGTTTTTAAAGTTTTTTAAGAGAGCTTTTGAGAAAGATTAAAGCTTTTTAGAGAGATTTTTCCCCCAAATTTTCCAAGAAAAGCTTTTAGTTTAAGAGAAAGATTTTTTTTCCCCAATAGAGAAAGACCAACTTTTCCCAAAACTTCCCAACTTTAAACTTTGACTTCTTACACCCCCATTTTTGCCTCAGGGAGAAATCACTTTCTCCTGCCACTTGGATTTAGCATTTCAGCTGTCTCCAGGACAAAAGCTTCCACAGGAAACTTTCTTCCCCATAAGCTCAGAGAAGAGTTTTACTACCCGTAAAGCCCAAAGAAAGATTTTCCCCCAGTTTGCTTTCATAGCCCCCAAAGTTAGAAAATTGAAGAGTTTTTCTGTCTAGTTGCCTTACTTATTTTTTCCTACACGATCTGACACTTAAAAGTTTTTCCTACACTATATTACTACCCTATACCTTATACTTATTTTTCACAGAAATTGAGAAAGGGATAGAAGACAGCAAATTTTGACAGAAGAGAATTTCACTGCAGCATCAGACATCCTTCCAGTCCACTTTCCTTTTCTCTCCAGGATAAAACCCCTGCCTCTCAATAATATATATATATTCCATAACACCGGCATGCCTTTCCACTGGCAGGGCTGACTCAGCACTTTCGCCAAAAACTCTGTAATAAAACTATTATTTTCCTTTATCTTTAGTCCCTATTCATTTGTCTTCCCCTTTTTTCATTCTCCCTTTTTTTTCTTTAGTCCCTTTTTCTTTTTTCTTTAGTCCCTGTTCATGGCACCATTCTGTGGGGCGTTTACCCATCAACCCCACAGATCCCCAGAGTTTTCTTGAGTGTGAGCAGCAGGAAATATTAGAAGGATTTATTGCAGAGATAAACAGATAGAAAATAAAGGATAGCCTTGAGAGGGCCCCCTACTGTCTGTGCCCCAGGGTTTTTATAGAGACGCAAGGGGTGGAGCAAAAGACCTTCCCCCCTCCCCCCAGCACAGCCAAGTGCAGACCATCTCAGACACCTGCCCTCGGGCCCGTGGTCCTAATCATCCCCTATGCGGACCTGCTGGGTAAAGCCACGAGGAACCTGATAACGGGCTCCCACACACCGTCACCTGGGAAACACCTAGAATTCACTGCAGGAATGCCAGGCAGTCCTATTGACATCAGCCAACATTCAGTCAAGTAGGCAACTGATACCAGGGAAAGGGCTGGTCCCAAGCCCTCAGCTCCACAGTCCTTAGAGAGGTCTCCTGACCCTCCTAGACAGGTGTGGGGAGGACTAGGAAACCATGTCATTCCACTGCTGCTGTGCCTCACACCAGCAAATATTCCAATGCAGGGCTGTGGTACAGGAAGCTGAGGTGCCCAAATCTGGGAGAAACGGAGCATGCACACCAGGTTATAGCTGTCAGATAGCTCTCCCACAACCTTAAAGCCTAAAATTGCTCTTTTCTGGTCAGGAAATTTGCTGAACTGTGAGGGAAAAATTGAGTGGCAGCCCAGGAATTTGGATGGAACATGGGCAATGCTTCTTCTGCTTGTGAAACAAGAGAAGCCTGTCTTCTGTGTTTGTCCTCTCCACTTTTGCAGAACCTCTCACTGACAGCTCCTTTTACAGATGCAAGAGAAAGCCCCCCTTTGTCTATCCTGATCATCCTGGACGGGCCTGATCCTGGGGTTCATGGGGATGCTGGGCCTGAGGCTGCTGCTGGTGAGTGGTTGGTTGGACTTGCCGCCTGGGCCACCTCCTCATCCTTCATGTGCTCTCATCCAGGTACTTTTGTCTTGTTTCACTTTAGACAGATACAGTGTAAAATGTCTTGTACAAGATCAAATTTTTAAAAAGGAGTTGCTTATTTTAATTTACACAGAGTATTTTACCTGCATATATGGCTGTGCACCACACACGTGTGCCTGGTGCCTTTGGAGGCCAGAAGAAGACGGCATTGGATTTCCTAGAGCTGGAATTACAGATGATTGTGTGAATGAAAAGTCCCCAATGGAAGGTGTCTGGTTGGAACAAAGAACTCCTGGAGGAGTCTGTGTCTAGAGACTGATGCACCAGTTGGCATCTCAATCCTGTGGAGAGACTGGAATTTTGTAGGTTCAGGGGCTAAATACTTTATCTTGGGCTAGTCTTAGCTTTTTGAGACAGCCATTTCTTGCCACTCTGTATGTGAAGAAACACCTAATGATAATAAATAAGCTATTAACTTATAACTAACATCTTGTGATAATATGTAAAAATCTCTTAAAAGCTATTAACTTAGCAGAACACTAGTTTTCACCAATCCAAGAGCTAAGAATGTAATCCAATAGCATCTGAGGTCTATAGACTAGCACCCCACTTCTCCTTGTACCTGCCTTTCTGGTGTACCCACCAATGTATTTTAAATTTGCCTTGACTTATGACTTTCATTGTTTTGTAAAACAATTAAAAAGCCTGTGAAACTGCTTTCAAGCTGGAACATGCCATTTGGAATTATCTAAATCCTTGTTCCAGGTCATGGTCACTCAAAATGGCTTCAGAACAAACTACCCCCTATTTCCTTTAAGATGTGAGCTGTGGTTTGTACATTGATAGTTCTGAGCCGCTTTCTGTGTTTTGGGTACAGAAGATGGTCCTTTGTGAGAGTAGCATGTGTTCTTAATCACTGGGCTGTCTCTTCAGACCCTCAAATTATTTTGCCCCTGATTCTTGATAAAGCTGCCTAAAAGTATATAAACAACCCATGCTAGAAGCTGAATGCCAGTGACGGCATTTGGGAAACTGTAGTAGGGCGGCTTTGAAGACCATAGTCTAGCCCTGCATCTAACTGTACTCTCTGCTTCATGCTTCATGGTGACACCTAAAGCTAGACAATTCCTGGAATGGCATACGCATGTGGATTTAACTTTTATTGATTCTTTGTGGATTCCACATCACACAATCTATCCCACTCACCTCCCTGTGACATCTCACCCAACTTCTGACCTTGCAAACTCCCCCCACAAAACAAAACCAAATTTAAAAAAAAAAAACTGAAAACCAAACAAAACAAAGAAATAAAACAAAAAACAAACAAAACATAAAAACAAAAGAAGAGGAATCTTGTCTTGGAAGCTGTGTTATCTTAACACATGATCAGTGGGAGATAAGAAGACCAAAATGCCAAAGATGTGTGGATAGTAGAGTACAATTTCAATGTGAACTGTAGCTTTTGAATTGTGAACTATTTATCGGTCCAGAAACCACCTGTGTTGGTTTTGACAAAGGATTTGTCTCTGCTTCACTCATATTGTAAAAATTTTGAGTAATTCTTGACTAATCTGGGACAGAATATTTCATTGTGACCCCATGTTTCTGGACCACAGACTCCACTGTGTGAAACAGCATGCATCTGAAAGTCCTTTCAGTGAGAGAGCTGCAGGGTGCTGTACTCAAAGATGGTTGCCTATGGATGTGCTTTCCCAGATTCAGACACTTAGAGGCCACAGCAGCCTTGGTCCAAGAGGCTCTGACAATTGGTGGAATTTTCGGCAGAACCTGGCATCATACATATAATGCTAGTTTTTCAGGCACATATAATGCAGGACTTCTGGAATCTTGGAGCCCTCTACCTAGAGTTTAAAGAAAGCCTGTGAACTCAGAGTAATGTGTAGCAGAGCTAGATTCCTTATAAGGAGCCTCTGAGAGAGTGATGCAGGAGGCTATGATGGTGAAGCATTGGCCGCAGTATAAACCTATGGTGTTAGAGGTGTGAAGAACATGGAACACCTGTAGAGGAGACTTGAAGCCAACAACTGGAGACACTGAAGAGTGAAGCCATGCATGCCACAAATAGTTATGCCATAGAGATATGGTTGCTGAACCCAGTTAGAACATACTTGACACAGAGGCCAAGGGACTTTCTTTATGGACATTGTCTTCTTTCATTCTTGTCTTCTGTAAGATCATGCAATACTCATTTTGGCCCCAATTTAGATACGAGCACAAGTTTTGGGTGCAAGGCTCTCAGGTATTCTGTAGGAGTCCAGAGAGACCAGTGGGATGATCAATACGTTAATGAACCAACCACAGTCATCAGGGAGAGGTGCCCTCAGGGTTAAATGCTTGAATCTGAAATTAGGAGACTCACTGATGTTCTCAGATTTGACTCCCAATATGTGTAAACAGTAGGTATCAATTTACCAACAGAAGAAGTGACAGATGCGTCTTCTGCTAAGGCAATCTTCTCAACTCCTTATTCAACCACTCTACAAAGCTTCTCCCTTTACCACCTCCATGTGTTATCCATAGCTAATTACACTGTCCTTATAAATATGTTGAGGGCCCCCACTCCTCAGCTGGGTGTGGATCCCATTTCTAAACCAGATGGTAGGAGACTACAGTGACTCAACTGTTTCTCCTTGGTGTGAGTACACACATCATTGAAATCTGAACCTCAGAAAGTTTGATATGAGCTTTAATTTTAAAGAGATGCAATCTGGAGTAAAAGAAGTATGAAATCTAAGAAAATGTATTTGATAGTGAACCCAGGCCCTGACCCCTGTTTTCCATCCCTGAATGGTGTGGGAACAATAAAAATGACAGGGGTGACATTTACCATCTGGGAGCCAAGGGTTCTAGACTTTCAGACTTTACAGAGATCTCTATGTGTGTGTGTTTCTGTCTATCTGTCTCTCCGGTTTTTTGTGGGGGAGGGGATAGTTTTTTGTTTTTTTTGTTTGTGTGTGTGTGTGTGTGTGTGTGTGTGTGTGTGTGTGTGTGATCCTGACTACGAATTTTGATTTGGGTAAAGAATAAAGGGTTTCTATCCCATGCTTTGTCAACACAGGTTTAAAATGACAACTTGTCATTTCATTAATAGGAAGTAATATTTAAATTAAGAAAAACATGCAGGCACATTCACAGACATCTGAAAATCCAGATGCTATAGTACCACACTCAGTTGTAGAGAGGCAACTGAACACTGACATGGACATTATATCTCTGGAATTGTTCTCACCAAGAGAGAGCTATAGAAATTGTCACAAGGACCATGCCTAGTGACACAGCAAAGTTTGCTGAGCTGTGTGGAGATTTAACATTTTCTGTGACTGAGGTATCCATTTCTTCTGCCTTATCTGCAACACCAGAGATTCTCTCTTCCCTATTGTGTACTCTGCGGTTTGAGTTTGACTTCCTTGTCTTTTCATTTCCAGGTTTATCTCAGGTTGGGTTTGCTTTAGCTGTTCCATGTCGACTTTCATGTCTTGAACTGTTTTCACCATGTCCCTCACTGTTCCTTTGTGTTTTCAAAGACATCATTAAAGGTTTTTCCACATCCTCTGTGAGGTCCTTGAACATATTCAGAACTGCTGCTTTGAAGTCCTTGTGTTTCCATGCTGGTGTCTTGGCCTCTGGGTTTGTGATGACTGAGGTGATTTTAGGTGTTGATGTCTGGTCTTTGTTGTGTGGGTGCTCTGTTGTTGGTTTTTGTTGCCCTCTCTTGGTCTTAGGAGAGTGTTGTGGTTGTGGTTCCCGGATAGACAATGTTTCTGCAGATTGATGGGTGGCAAAGAGAAACAGAGGTGGACTAGGTAAAAGACCCTAGAGTTGCTCCAGAAAATAGGCAAGGGGATCCTGTCTACATCAAGTGATGGGGTCCCCAGGAAAGTAGACATGTGATAGAAAGTGGGCCTTCTGCAGTAGAATGACCATGTTTCTGAAGCTTTCCCATACACCTTCTGTTCAACTCCATTCCCTTCCATCATTTGTACATCACACTTAAACCTGTGGGTGAGCACATCTCTGAGCTTCCCTTATTCATTGGCCACAGACTGCAGAATCCAGTGGAAAAGAGGAGGAGGTCCACAGGCTGAGGCAGCTGCCAATCTTCCTGTGCCTTTACTGCCTCCTTGTGGTGGATTGCATGTAGTACATGACTCCAGTGTGTAGGAGTTCTAACTGCCACCAGCAACTCTGTACCCAGACTGAGTAGGTAAGAGGGTGGGGTCTTTGTTATCCAAAGCATTCTAAGGCCTTATGCGTGGCAGGCTAGATGCACAAACCAGGTCACTCTCCTTTATTTCCACTCACCCTTATTAGACCTTGGGAGACTGCTTTCCCCTGAGAAAATGGAATAGTGAATTCAATGAGGGATTTAAGTTGGCTGAAATCAATATTGAAGATCCTTTCTCCTACCCCACCATATCCTTTCCTTCTGAGCTAATGGAACAGGCTTGTGGAAGGCGTTCAGTTTACCCTGGGCTCATGGACACTCACTCTGTGTAAGATGATGGGGTGTACGAGCTCCAGTCCTCAGCTGCCCACAACCTGGGAGCCAGGTGAGAGCTCTTATTTGTGTCCTTGTGGGTGGTCCCTTAGGCTCTCCCCTCCCTCTTATAGAGTGAATGCTAAAGCTACATCCTCAGTGAGTGTCCTCTTAAAGAATTGATGGATAAGGAGTCAAAACATAAACATGTAGCCAATTGTGTGGAGAAATCGTCCTTGGAATTTGCTTTTACTCCCAGAAACAGGTGCCTCTTCCTTTTATACCATAGAACACTGTCCAGTGAGCCAAACTGGAGCTCTCTCAGCCTGGCAGGGCAAAGGAAGCAGAACTGGCTGACAAAGGCAGAGCATCCACTTCCAGATGACCCCTTGCTAATGTGAAACCAAGTGGGCTTCCTGAGCTATAAATGGCCTGCTTGAAAATGGAGCTTGTTTCTCTTTCCTGATGCTGTAGTAAACAGAAAACACTCTTAGGTTTGGTTTGCTGTATAGAACTTCAGGATGTATTGGTGAAATTATTAAGGCCACTCCATGTAGTTAAAAGAAGATTTATTTAATGGCGTAACTTATAAGTGAAGGGATAGGTAGGTTGAGGGTTCTGGCAAGGGCGCAGCGTAGTCCAGCAGTGTTCTCTGGAGAGCTCTGTCGGTCCACCTCTAGTGTCCGGGATCCCAGCAGCAAGAGAGCACAGCATGTCCCTATCTCAGGTCTCCAGGGCCCTGCCTTGGCCCCGCCTTGTAGGTGTGACAGTTACCGAAGCCTCAATGGGGGTTGGAACTTCCAGACCAAAGCTGGAATGGCTACCCACTACAAGGATGGTTTTGTCTCCTGATTCTAGTTCAGTAGTTCAGTCCCAATCATTGTCATCCTATGAACATTAATCAATGTGGGGTGAGAAAGAAGTATTGATGCTGGATGTGACTTTCATGTTGTCTGTGATACAAAAAGGCAGTTGAGTTACTACCCAGTTGTGACAGAAGACAGTTTTCTTTCCTCTATACTGTGTCCCCACAGCTCCCTCAGGTTGATGATGTCTGGTTGAGCAGACGGGCCCTATTACAATTGTGGGTTCTGTAGTAAGCTACTGACTCTGTTATCTTGTAGGCCTCCCCTGTCCTGACAGGCTTCCTCAGCTCAGGGAAGCTGGGGGATGAGAGGGAGGGAGGGGAAGGAAAGATGCTAAGGCTATAGAAGGATATGGGCTTAAGAGATTGGTAAATGGAGGGAAAGAGAGGGAGAGGCAGCTACATTTAGAGGTAGGGGTAGCAGATTTTCACATTGTAGGCTCAGGAGGAGGTACATTTGGGCGAATTCATTACAAGGAGACTCTCAGATCATCTCTGATGCCCAGGGCCATTTCTAAGAGTGTTACAGTCTACTGGGTAGCTCTCAATGCTTGTCCTGGTTCTAGAGAGCCCCATGTATAGGTGGTAAGAAGGGTAAGAAGGAGGGAGACCAAGGGAGGCAAGACTCTGCCCTGGAGGTACAGAGTGTGTTACAGGGCTTTGCTGTACCCACTGACAACCAGTGTGAGCTCCACCATTGAGTGGGAGGAGGTAGGTTTGAATTTCCTAAGACCATGAGTAAGATGCTGTGTCTGATCAGGTGATGCTGAACTGAGGCACTGCAGGTCAGTCATCTAGTCCATGCTAGGGCCCACATTCTGTGGGAGTGACATTTTGTTTCTGTTCTGACTATGGCCTTAATTGTATATAGAAAGGAAAGCTGTAATCAAGATTCACCAAAACAATCTCCGGATTAGGCATAAAACCTTTTTATTGTTCTTTCTTTGAGCTTCATGAAGCAATGGGAATTTTCTCAGAGAAGCAATGCTTTGGGACTGTGAGAGGGGAAATGGAAACACTGGTGAAATTCTAAGTTACAGGAGGCTCTGCTCAGTTCACCACCAGAAACTGAGCCTTTGGTCACAGCAGTTGAGGCACAGCCTGTGTGTCTCTGGGCAAGTGCTCAGGGCAAAAGTTTGGGACTGTGTCAGTGCCTGGCAAGGCTTTGGTGACCAGAAGACAAGTTGGCCAGGGTGTCAAAGGGAAGTGTAGGAGTTGGGTTGTGTCTTAGACCCTTCTGGAGGACCTGACATCTCCAGGGCCATGTCCCTGCCATGGTCACATCACTGAGTCTTTGTGTTCAGTGTCCCCTTGTGCTGCTCCACTAGTGACCCGATCCACTGTGAAGTTTTCTTTCTGGCTTCCTCCCAGCTGACAGGTGGCTCATAGCCCAGATCTCGCTGAGCTTTCTTGTAGGAGAAGGTGAACACACTATTTGCCATTGTGACCAAGCAGCGGTTTAAAGGAGGCTGGTAATTGTAGATTGGACGCAGCAGGAAACTCACAGTTTCCAACAGGAAAGCAAGCCAGTAGAGCAAGGGCAGAGGAAGGCTCCAACTGGGATCAAGGCGGAGGCCCCAGTCCTTGCTCAGGGCATAATTTAAATCAACAAAGCTTTGGTGAGGGGTTTCATCTGAGATGTAGTAGAACTGACCTTGGATATTTGGTGACTTCTTGGGGTCTTGTAGGCCCCTGGCTGCCAGAATGTGTGCCCAGGCTGCATTACTCACAAACACTGGGTTGACCACAGAGAATTTGGCAAAATTGTCAAGTGTGCCATTATTCTTGAGTGCTCTATTTACTGCATGTGAAATGTGTTGGCTCCCTTCCCCATAGATGAATGGGAGTCTTAAGGCACAAGTGTGCAAAGTGCCACCATCTTTCAGGGTGCACCCATTGGCTGCCAGCACTGCCTTCTCAGCCATCTTTTTGCTATATGGGTATGGATGAGACCATCTGCTTTCATGATTGTCTTCTTCGCAGCCATTCTGGATGATCTCCTTGTAGGAGTTTGGTCCAGCCACAGACACTGTGCTGCTGTAGATGAAGACTGGGACACTGGCTTCCACACAAGCATCCAACAGGAGCTGAGTACCTGAGTATGGGAAGTTCATCATTACTGTTAGGAAAGAGGCTGAAGGGTCCACTGTGGAGTCAGATTCATCCCACCTCGACCGCAATGGAAAGACTACTACAGATCTAAACACATTCTTAACTGATCTTGACTCAAATTGCCATTCTATAGCCACAGAATAAACCCCAAATTAAAAGAGGTGACATTTAGATTCTCAAAAACAGGGGATTTCTAGGTTTCTGAATTTATAGAGCTATCTCTCTCTTTTCTCTGTCTCTCCCCATCTCTCTATCACTGTCTTTCTCTTTCTCTCTCTGTTTGAATATAATTATTTTTCTTTTCAGTGTTGGGATCACACCTAGGCTCTTCCACATGGTAGACAAGGACCCTCCCACTGAACCTCTGTCCTGGTTAGCTTTTTATTGCTGTGATAAACACCAGGACCAAAGGAATGTGGGGAGCTAACAGTTTCTATGGCTTCTATGTTCTCATGGCAGTGTGTCACTGAAGAAAGTCACCCAGGAACAAAGGCAGAAACTGTGGAGGAATGCTCTTTACTGCTTTGCTTCCCATGTGCTCATCTTGTTTACTTGTATAACTCAGGACCACCTGCCTAGGGGTGACACACCCCACAGTGAGCGGCCCCTCCCATATCCATCACTGATCCAGAAAATAACCCACAGATATAACCCCTGGCCAATCTGATGGGAGCCATTTCTTAGATGAGGTTCCCTCTTTTCAGGTGACTATTATGAATAAAGCTGACTAAAATGAAAACTAGTTTTTTATTCTGAAAAATATGCCCCCAGATTTTTATTCTGGTGATTTATTCCTTTATGTTTTCTAGAAACTGACATAAAGAAATTCCCATTATTTTGAGGATGTTGTTCAATAATTGAGACTTTGCCTTTTGTGTAGGTTTGATTCCTGAAACAACAACCACAAATTCAAATATGCTCCTCCTCCAAATAAAAGCAAAGAGTTCCTTATTTTTATGTATTTCATTTCTTTAAAGGAAGGCTGTTTTTAATCCAAAAATTCAATTTACCATATTCTCAGAAGTAGTTCAAAATTACAGCATGCCCACTCAGGTATAATATAGAGGCATTATGTACTGTTATTTTAATTTATCTTATTTTTATGTTGGATTCTTATTCCTATGTATTCCAGACTGGGCTCTAGGTATGATCTTCCTGACTCAGCCTCCTGAGTGTTAAAATTACAGATGGGCACCACTCCATCTGGGCCTGTAGTATACTCTCATAATAGACATTAAAGGCTGGTATTTTATCTCAGTTAAGAGTAATACAGAACTGAGAATCTGTATATTTAAGCACCAATGTGCAGGGCAGGGTATGAGGAATGTAGCTAGGTAGAATTAATAGGGATCCCTTTGAGTTGATAATGGCCATCCCCAAATAATTAGTTGATTTGGAAAAGGGGCCCAAGTCAGTAACTTTGGAGATTGGTGGAGGATACATTCCAGACAGGACCTTGAAAACAGTGGTACTAAAAAGACTGACTTTTGATAGGGGGTCAGAGTCATCATGTTATATGGTAATGTCCTTTATTAAAGTATATTGCAAATCTACTTTCTGAGGCATGTACCATTTAAGGATGAAGATATGAGGAAGACATTCTATACCCTGGCTAGGACCAGTTTTCAGGAATAGACTTAACATTGATCTGTAGAGATGACCTTGTAGGAATTGGGAAAACCTTTGCTGTTAAGAAAACATGTGCTGGATCATTCTTTCTGGCAGCCTCTGTGGAGAGGCTTTGATGGCTCTCTACTGAGGAAAGGTCAGGGTCTGGTCCAGAGAGGCAGTGTGTAGGAGCCCAGATGGGAGAAGGGCTCCCACATTTCACCAGAGGGTACTCTTGAGGAGAGAGTGATAGGAGATATTAGATAGAAGGAGAGAGGGGGTGGAAACAGAAACAGAATAGCCTTGGGTGGGCTTGGGTCATTATTAACCCCTCATCTCCTGTCTCTTCTAAGGGGCTATTTATAGGAGTACCAAGGGGTGGAGCAAAAAACATCCTCCTAGCTCAGCCAAGTACAGACTTTCCAGCCACCTGGTCACCACACATGTGGTCAAGCAATCCTCTAATGCAGTTCTGCTGGGTAAAGCAAGCTCGGATCTCACTAGGAAATCTTAATGACCCTACAAAGCTCCTAGTTCTTGATATAATAATTCCCCCCCCCCCACACACACACACCATGTCCCTCAGATAGACTGTACCTGTCTCAGGTCATTCTTGATTAATTTGACATACACAGATTCAAGAAGCTATCAAGAAGAAAGTGGCCCATCTTTGGTTACCAGCCCTGGCAGGAGGAGGTACAGAGCCTAACTTAACTCTGGCCCAGGTCCCTACTAAGATCTTGCAAACATCCACAGAGATCTCCACAGCTGCCACACCTCCCAGTAAAGAAGTAGAGGAGAATAAAAATGGGATATCCCTTTTGGAATAGGTCTAAGGTGATTACAGCAGTCTTAGCTGCACCAAGCTTCTTTTCTAAATCAATACTCTTTGCAAACAGATGTTCAATAAAATTTTCAAGAGACTATTTTGATTCCCAGGAAAAAACAGTCATTTCAAAACACTTCAAAGTATCCACTCATGTAAACAAAATCTATACCAATTATAAAGACACTTACAAACTAACTCCATTGTGGGAGGCCTACTCCTTCCTAAACAGAAACAGAAGGAGTGGAAACTTCTAGGAAGAAGGCAGGAAAGTTCCCCCTAATTATGATACCTTTTTGCTTAAGTTTTCCAGGGGCCACTGAGACCATAAAATTATATTTTGAGCTATCATTAAAAGTGTTCAAATATATCTGAAGGCAAAAGTGTAATAAAAACAATTCTAGTATGAACATCATTACACACCTTTTACAAACTTACATTCAACATTTATACTTCTTACATTCAACATTTATACATTTTACATTCAATAATTACACTTCTCACAATCAATATTTACATTTTTACATGCTTAATTCAAAAGGAAACTCTATAGAACTGTTTTACAAACTTACCTAGTAAAATCACTTAACAGATCTAATTTACATTGAAAATCAAATTCTATTAGCAAACATCTAGAAGAGATTTCTTAACAGAACTATTAACAAGACAGGAAGTATGCAAATCATTTCTAAAGGTCAGAGTTAATAGTCAGCTTTGATATCATTCTGAAAGTTTTCCTGATAGTTTGAAGTCAGAGCCTGATTCATCAGTGGCTGTAAGATTGACTGCGGGTAAAATTCCCTTTTCTTAATTATTTAAAGCTGCTTTTTATGATTATCATGAGCGTTTCAATGATGTCAATGTTTCTCTCTTGCATTTCAAGCACAACCCCAGATTCTTTGTTTTAATTTGCCCATAATATTTTTCCTTTTTCAGATCCAAAGTAATTTCCCAGTATCCAGACCTCTTTCCCTAGTTTTCTAAAGGGTTTCAAAGTGACTTGTTGACAAACAGTATCAGTACTTTAATTGCTTCCTGACAGGCAACTGTTCACCTGTTTCTAGTTCTTGAGAGGCAAGCTAACAAAGCTTGTGGAAAAAACAGCATTTTGACCTGGAAAAACACTGAAAAAACAGAGTTTGGGGGCAGGGCAGTACCAGTGTCTCTTTTACAGACTTCATTTCCCAAACTGCCTTTCTCTATATTGTCACACTGTTACAAACCACGTTATGGACTACGTTTTCCAAGCTTCCTTTTTCTGTCCCATCCTGTTACAAATGAACAATGTTTCCCATGCTGCCTTTCTGGTCCTCCACAGTCCGAGATCCATTTACTTGGTTTGTGTTCATACAGAAAGTCAAGATCAGGAGAACTTTTTCCACACAGGAGGTTTCTGTTCTCCCTGAACTGCTGGCATTGACGGGTGGACTTCCTTCACCTAACATTGTCCCCAGAGTAGTCCACACCTGTCCACATGTGCACACTCAGACAGGCATTTTGGTAACCCTTTGCCCCCTCCCTCTTGCCCCCTTCCCCCCTGCACCTTCCTCGCCCTACCCCCACCCCTGTTTTACTGGGTAAGTGAAAAAGTAAAGAGACTACTTGAAAAGAGAGCTTTTTCTTTCTTTCTTTTTTTTTTAAGCAAGATTTTTCCACTGATAGAGAAAGAAAGGAAAGTTTTTCCAGAGATGTTCTTTTCTCAGCCTTGGGTGCTGTAGAGCCCCACCTTCTGACTTGGGGCTGGTAGTCCAGGAGGCCATGCTCCTTTCCCAATGGCCTTGTTTGTATGCAAATTTTGCCTTAGCTCTTCCAATGTTGCCTTTATAACTGCTGAGAACTTAGATCCTGCAGCTTTTTCCCCTGGGTCCTGCTCTGCCTGTGCTTGGGCTCCATCCTTCAGTGGGGAAGCTGACCCACTCGGATCTCTGCCTGTACTCTCCCAAGAATCTATTGCTAGTCTCTTGCCACAGGGGATTTGGGCTAGGGTCTAAAGTATCTGCTGTTTGTCTAATATCCACTGGATGGGGAGAAAGGACCAGCAGAGAGGATTTGCCCTGTTCCAAGAGGCTTTTTGTTTTTTCTTGAGCAATTACAGGTGATTTTCCCATACTAATGGATTTTAATTCCAGATTATTTAATTTTTGCCATTATAGAAAGAGAAAAAAAAATCTGAGAAGAAAAGACCTGAAGAGCTTCAAGTTTTTCAGAGAGAGATTACTAAGTTTTTCCCAAGAAAGCTTTCAGTTTTTGAGAGAAAGATTACAAATTTTCCCCAAGACTTATGTTCTCTAAACTTCGCTTCATGGCCAAGGAAACTAATTCTGATGGTGAATTTATCATACAGTAACAATGTCAGTGGAGTGAAGAGTTTTATTTCATCTGCATCTGTCTCAGGGAAAATTCTTTCCTCTGCCACTCAGGACTTAAATCTAAGCTGTTCATAGGCCAAATCTTCCACAGGAATCTTTGTCTGCCCGTTTTTCTCATCTTTGATAGGTTTTTGTCTGATTCTTTCCCAGAAATTTGCATTCATAGTCCCATAGTTGGAAAAATCAAGAAGATAGTTCCTCTATCTTGTTGCTCATCTTATCCTAAGGTTTTTCTACACAATATTCCTACATTCTACCTTATATTTTTTCCTTAATTTTTATAGATAGAAATTAAGAGAGAGAGAGAAAGAAAGAAATCTAGATAGAGAGAAATATACACTGCAGCCTCACTTACATTTAGCTTTGGCTACCTAATTTTCAGTCTCGAGAATAAAATACTGTCACCTTTATTTTTAATTCATTATCAGGCATGCCCCCTTACACCTGAGACAACTGCACTCTCCCTTTTCCAAGTCACCTATCCCTGTTTCTGGCACCATTTGTGGGAGCCCAGATGAGAGACTGGCTCCCACATTTTATGAAAGGTTACTTTTGAGGAGTGAGGGATAAGAGATATTAGATAGAAGGATAGAGGGGATTGAAACAGAAACACAGGATAGCCCCAGGAGGGCCTGCATCATTATCCACCACCCCTTCCTGTCTCTTCTAAAGGGCTAGGTAGAGGAATACAAAGGGGTGGAACAAAAGACCTCCCCCTAGCTCAGCCAAGAGCAGATCTTTTTCAATCACCTGGTGACCATGCACATGGTCAAGCAATCCTCTAATGCAGACCTGCTGGGTGAAGCAAGCTCAGATCTCACTAGGAACCCTTTGTGGGCATTCACGGCAGTGGGTGGGTGGACATCAGGCATTTGGAGATGGAGTCCACTCACTTTGGCATGGAGGAGCAGGAGAACTTCCTGGCTGTTGAAGGGTCCTGGGTGTGGCTTTGTGTTTTCTCTCCTCTGACTACCTGTGGGGCCTCTGTTCCCTCCTCTCTCAGCCCAATCTCTTCTTCTAAACATCAAGGACAACCGCCCTGAGTTCTCCTAGTTGGGCTGGCAAGCAGAGGCATCTGACAGACCCAGAGCACAGCAGGTGTTCCATGGCTGGCACTTTCCTTCTTGTCCTCATGCTATTTGACTGTTCTAATTTTCCCACTCTCTCCGTATCCTCCTGAGACATTGTACCTTTCAGGTTGATATCCAGGACGGTCTGTCTGGGGACAGAACCAAAGATGTCAAGGCTGGCAGCGGTGTGGATGACAACAGAGACGCCCTGGCAGGCTCTCCTCAGGCACTGGGCATCCAGAATGTCTCCCCTCAGCACTGTCACCTTGGCTTTTGCCTGCAGCTCTGAGGAACACAAAGCAGGTCATTGGGAAGCTTTCTGCACAGGTAGGAAGTTTCCAGACACAGTATCAGTGACCTAGGCCTTCAAGGGCAGTCAGAGTGAGGAGATCCTGGGGAGGAGGCCTTTCTACAGAAGAAACAATAAATAATCAACAGTCAGAAAGTATCATTTGTAGGGAAGGAGGAAGCATCTGTGTCTATCCCTCCCTTTGTAGAAAATGAATCTGAGCAGTGAGATGTGATTTGTGCTTCGCTCATAAAAACAGAGTTATGGGAATTCATAAAGTGATTAAAGCAACCAGAGAGAGGTGGTGGATGTCAAATGTAAACAGGCAGAATTAGGATTTAATTGATAGAGAATGGAGAATCACTTGTGGATTTTCACTGAAGGAGAAACAGAGGCAGAGTCCTGCCCTGGGAAGCTGTAACAGTGCTCTCAGGTGGCAAATGGACAGGCATGAAGACATAAGAGTAACCTGGGCAAGTAACAGGTTAATCAGATTGTGTCCTCCAGAGTTCCAGTGTGGAGGACCCAGAAGTGAGAGACATGAAGATGGAAAACTGAGCTCTGCTCCTATAGGTCTTGATAATTTCTCAGTCTGGGATGAGCACAAATGAAGAGTGAGCTCAATTACAGAGAGGAAACTGGAGTTCCAGTGAGAGAACTGAGAATGGGATCCTATGATGGGTTTAGGTGAGTATTTCTTATTGGATAGATACATTGTAAATGAGGCCACCTCCAAGGGACCACAGTACATCCAGGGGCAATGGACAGCTTCAGGTTCCTCTCAAATTTATAGGATGATACTAGCTAGCAATGACAATGTCACCCAAATTAGTTCACAAAATTGATGGTGTGGCACATGCAGCCAGTATCTATACCCCACACTGGCTCGAGCTTCATAATTTATACAAGACTTTCTCAGTTTGCAATCTTCTTTTGCAGCTATCTCATGAAGTTAGGATGCTAGTGTTCTTAGTAGAGGTTGGGTGTAGTGGGAAGCCATTCCAGCTTTGACCTAGAAGTTCCAACCCCCATTGAGGCTTTGGTAATGGCCAAGCCTACAAGGCAAGGATGAGAGAAAACACTGTAGACCTGAGATCTAGAGGTTCTCTTGGTTCCTGGACCCTGGACGATGGAGGTAGATCAAACAGAGAACACTGCTGGACAGTCCTACACCTTTTCCAGACCCTGTAAACTATCCCTTCACTTGTAAGTTAACCCACAAAATAAAACTCCCTTTTAACTAGGTGGAGTGGCCATAATAATTCCACCAATATCTGATGCCCAACCTGGGGCATGAACCCATGACCCTGACATTATGATTCTCATGCTCTACTGACTGAGCTAGAAAAGAACATACATTTTTCTAGTGAAGGCTCTATTGTCCCCCTGCCTCCACTCAATCCATGCCCACTTCTCTATGCACTCTATGAGCATGACTATGACTCTATGACTCATTTGGATTCAACTCTTTTGATACAATCAGGTCAACTAAATATGCAATGAACACCAAAGAATACTTTGATAGAGGCAGAAGTAGAAATCCAGAGCTGGAGAAATCCTTCTTGGGACCAATTACAACCTCTCCTGAATATGTCTACTGTAACCCCTTCTCTCCCCACTCAGGAAACTAGGAAGGCCTTGAAGTAGAGAGTGATGGGGGAAAGCCTTCTGGGAAGGAGGCAAGTGCCAGAATGTGAGTCTCTTCCTGTGTGATTTCTCCTCCACTCTTCTTAGCAGCTGACTTTAGACAGACAGGGTCAGAAGAGTTGCTGGGACAGGGCAGGAGTAGCCCAGATGCAGGATTAAGTAGACTCACACATCTGTTCTTGGGGGTCCTGAGATACCAGGAGGTGACATCTTGAGTGCTTTGTGGTAAAGCCACATCTCTCAGCTTGGCCAAGACACCATGGACTTGGCAATTGTTCTTCACTGCCACATCGTAGAGCTGATGCTGTGGTGTGAGCTGCAGTAGGAGATCCAGAGAGAAGCCACCACACTCCAGCCTTTAAAAGGACAGAGGTCACCACCAGACCTCCTGGACCCCTACCCTACTTTGTCTTCTTTTAGCTGTGGGATCTTGAGGAAGTCAGTTAACATTGTTGCACCCAAAGTCCAATGTCCCCAAAGACCATCATAAGACCAATCTGAATGCAAAGGCAAAGAGCTTTTTAAATTCACGAGTTCAAACGCAGGTCCTTTTTCCATCTACTCAGCAGTGGAGTGAGAGGTACCTTAATCAATTACAGGATACGATTTTTATAGTGGTGATGGTGGGTGGTCTAGAGGAATTCCAACTCTGTAGAGTCACAAGCTCAGGATTGGTGGATACTCCAGGTTGGAGATGCTTGGTTTGAACAGATTGGAGTGTTGCAGCTGCAAGGAAATTGACATATTCTCTAGCACTTTATGTCATGCGTCTTTATCATTTGCAGACCCACTTTCTCTGACCATTAGACATTCCATTTCTTACCTGCAGGAAACTTGCTCCCTCTGACAGCTATGGTATATAATCTGTCATATCCTTTGTGTTATGGTGGAAATGTCTGGAACTCGTTTTTTTACATGGCTCTTAATTGTCTGGGTCTACGCACAGCACATCATCTGATGAGTTTCCTAGGGACTGTTGCCCCCAGCCTAATCCTCTGGTGGGTTCCCAGGGCTTGCTGGCCCCTGTCTGACCCTTCTCTGAGATGGCTGTAACCCTGTCATCCTCTCAAACATCTGTGTTGTCCCCTTGTGTATAGAGTCAGAAGACAAAATTTCCTTTGTTTTGGCATCTCATGGGGGTGGAGAAATAAGGAGTTTCCACCATTAAGATGTCTCTGACACAATAGGACACCAGGATTCTCTCCTCTTACTGAGAGAAGGGAGATTCAGTTAACAAAAATGCCTCCATATGATGAGACTGTAGGCAATCCTGTAGGGCTTTTTCATCATTAGTGATTCATATGGGAGAGCACAGCTCATTGTGGGTGGTGCCATCTCCATGTTCTATAAGAAAGCAGGCTGAGCAAGACCCGAGAGCAAACCAGTGAACCCCACCCTCTCATGGCCCCTGCATCAGCTTCCTGCCCTGTTTAAGTCCCTGTGCTGATTTCTTTGGATGATGAAGAGTGATATAGAAGCATAAGCCAAATAAACACTTTCCTCCCCAAGTTGTTTTTACTCATGGTGCGTCCTCATATCAATAGTAATCATTACTAAGATTCTTTAGGTTATTTATTTCTTTGTTTGCTTGTTTGGAGACAAGGTGTCTTGGTTATTTGTAAGGAAGTTAAAATAGTAAAACATGAGGCAGAAATTTAAAGTTTATGTATTTTGGCATTTTGTTGTATGTAACAAAGGGAAACAAATGAGTATGGAAGAGAAGTGTGACATTTTTTATAAGGGTTTATGAAGATATATATAAAATAGGAAAATGTGTCCAGAAGAAGGCAGAGGTAGTTTTTTTTTTTTCGTTTTTTTTTTCTTTTTTTGGTTTGCTTGTTTGTTTCTGTGAAGATAAAGATGATCCCAAATTATAAAAAAGAGAGAAGACCCAGAATGAAGGAAACAGTTGGACTAGTAGTGAATGGAAGTAGAAAGCTGCAAAGGAATTTCAGAAAGGCACAGGACTTCTTGTAGGAGATACAGGGGTCCTCATGCCCACAGATGAGCACTAGGGGATCCTGGAATGTTAGCACATAGAGTTTTTCCTTCAAGGGAAGGAATGCATAACCAGTTGTCTGTCCAGAAGGCTGGGAGCAGATGTGCTTTCTAGTCTAGTCAACTTTGCACAGTCTGTGTGTTTGAAAATCACACACAATCCTCCCCCAGACCCATATCATAGGTTATTTTCCCAATCTATAGAACCCATCTTTAAGGAAGGCATCCCTTGTACTTCATGAAAAGTTTCTGTGTTATCATGTCTGATACTTATTTAGCTTGCTTTGTTCCTTAAGGTTTATGTATGTATGCTTTATTGTACACATGGGATTGAGTTACTTATCACCAGGAAAATATTGGCTAAATTGTGCTGTGTTTAAATACACCAAAATTAAACTAGTCAGTGTTAGACTCCAGAAACTGGAACCAACACCAACTATTTAGAGGTATTGAACTAATTTCTTGCCTCCCAGAAACTGTTACCCTATTAGCATTGGTGCTCAAAAAGCCCTCTGAAACTTCTGGGACAGATGCACATGAGATCAAACAGTATTGACTCTTGTAGATTATGAATAGATTTCAAAGACTATACCACCTGCATAACTTTTGATTCTCCATGTTCATATTAGGGAGTTTTCCCAGGAAACAAAAAGCATAGACTCAATAAACAATACAGGGAAGAGCAAAACCAGAGAGGTTTCTTGCATCTGATCTTAATAGAGAACTGTGGCCCCTCCCCTACTTCTTTGGAAAAGGTGGGCCATCTAGATTCTGACATCTCCTGTGTCCTTAATTGTTTTGGCGATTTTTTGTTGTTTTGTAATTTTTACCAAATCTTATAACATTTTATATATTTTACAAACTAAAAATATAATGTTTTTAATTTACTACTAACTTTGGGATTTCAGGAGGTCCTGAAATTCCAAGGGACCTATATGTTAGACCTATATTTACAAATATGCATTTATATGTGTCCCAAGATTACATAACATCTCCAGAGATCTGACGTGTTTAAATGTACGTTTTGTTATCATTGTTCTTATAATATAATATTACCACATGTTTAAAACAATATACAAATTAGCTTTTTTTTCTAATTCCTTTAGAGAAAAAATGGAATTGTATTAAAAATTTTGTTCTGCCTCAAAACTATTGTGCAAATGGAATTTGTTTGGTTCTTACTAGGTTTCTCTCTCTCTCAGTGTGTGTGTGTGTGGGGGGGTGTTTTCCTTTTAAAACTACTGAACTTCATTTACAAAAAAACAGTCAAGGGAATTGGGTCTGGGTAAACACCTGTGTGAGTTTGCTATGCTCTGTGTGTCTTGGTGATGTCTCAGCTGTTACTGTAGCAACCATCTGCCTGGGCTCAGAATTTGCCTCTGGGATTTCTGGCTACTGAATCTAGTATAATAACGGGGATTCATAAGTCATTTTGTTATAAATAATATTAAAGTTGTTTTATGCAATTCTACTTTATTCAAAAAACAGCTGTGGGAGTCTAGCATGGTTAAAAATCTGTAACAAAAATTAACTTAAAACTTGGAATTCTAAATTGGAGCTGTTCTGGGAAACAACTCTTGATTCTCCACCATCTAATCTAACAAAGTGTAGTCAGGCTCTGGCAGCCATCTTTGCTAGGGTTGGAGAAGAGGGAGGTCATGTGACTTCATTGGCATCTTAACTAAAGGTGACTACATGGAGTGGGCCTACCAAGGAAGCAACAACAGGTGTCCAAGATAGTTTAGATTAGGATGTATTTTTGTATGATAATTCCTCTTCTATCCTGAGAACAAGTTTTACGGAAGATAGATGTAAAACATTGCTAATTGAATGAGGTATTAAAGCAAGGAGGTTAGATATACATTCCTAAATCTGTCTGTGTTGGCCTGAACAGAACTTAGGTAAGGAGAGATCCTTTGCCAGAATGCTTACATTTTTCTCTTTGTGGCATATCTTGGCAAGGCCCCCAGAAATGTACCCACATCACACTTTGTGTTTCTTTGTTTTAAGACTCTCTGAATGGGCAGAGTTTGGAGAGAGAGACAGGAATGGGGTTTCTCAGACCATGCAGGGACTAGTTGGAGGTTCCAGCTGAATAAGACTCTTACAACTATTGCTTGTTAAAACTCTGTAGACTATTACTTTAACACAACAATACTGGCCCATTATCATAAGATGCTAATCATCGCAGCAAAACAGATAAAATTTAATTTGACAATGGATTCCAGATAAGTGTAGCCCAAGAACTACTCTTTCCAAACCTCTTAGTTGCTCAAGTGTGTCTTAAGTGTGTGGACACTGAGGTGTGGTGGTTGGCATGAGAATGGCTCCCATAGGTTCATGTATTTGAATACTTGGTCCCCATTGGTGGAAAGGTTAGGGGCCGTGGCCTTTTTGTAGGCAGTGTGTCCCTGGGCATGGCATTTGAGGCTTCAAAAGACTTGCATCATTCTCAGTTAGTTCTCTGTCTTGTCATGTGGGTCAAGACATGAGCTCTTAGCTATTGCTTCAGTGCCATGCTGTCTGCTGGCTGCCCTGCTCCCTGCCATAATAGTCATCAGCTCTAACTCTCTGGAAACCATAAGTCCCCAACAATCTCTTTCTTCTATAAGTTGTTTTGGTCACAATGTCTTATCCCAGTAATAAAAAAGTAACTAAGACAGGCCTCAATCAACTCCCTTCTTCATAGGATCATATCACACCAACTCCAGGTATTGGTTTATCTTGGGAAGGAAGGAAAATCAAAATCGAACTATAGGGTGTCTGATAAGAGATTTTATACAGACCCTATCTAACAAAGCCAAGAAATTGGTGGGTGGGATCCAAGCAAAGAGGTTGAATGAACTCTGGAGAGTATGGAGGAAGAGATGCATTCATAATGGCCTTACACTGGGAGCAAGGGTCCTGCACAAGCTATATCCACAGAAGGATGTGAGAATGGAACAACTGGGAAATGACTGTCAACACAGTGCTTGCACTTGGTCTGGGGTGGAGGAGAGATACAGAAAAACATAAAGCACCTCTCCAGCATCTGTAGACACTTCCCTTGAGGATGAAAGACAGAGAGGAGGAATGATGGGAAAGACATTGGAGGAATCCCCATGACACATATGAAGTCCACCTGGCCCTCAGTCTGCTTCTATCCTGTGTATATGCTCTCTAGTCCCCCTCTCATTCTCTCTCTCTCCCTATCTACCTGCTTCATAAATTTACCTCTACATTATAATCACCCCCTGCCATGACCTTTACTCACCTAGTCTTAAATAAAAAGAAACTACAAAGATAAATGAAAATTTTCAAAGGAGGCAGGTTCACACTGCTCAGGTCTCTAGTTTAATAGTCTTTTGCTAGTGTTGTACTATATTGCCATGTCCAGACCATTTAAGACACAAAAGTTTCCAGCAAGGAGAAAACTGATCTGCAATGTCTACATAGGAGAGCAGCCTGAAGGCCCAGGCCCTGCCCATGGCCATGTTCTCTAGTTCTGGGTCATCCAGAACCCACTTTTTCCAACTATGCAGTGCCTTTGATGCTGTCTCAACTGTGATTGTTCCTGCTGAGGCTCTTCACAGATCCACCTGTTTCTTACTTGGTGACAAGAAAGCCCTCCCCATGCCCAGTTCGTGTTCACCATCCTCCAGGTCGCTTACTGGATAATTCCTCCTTGTGTTTTGGAGTGAAGGACCTGAACAAGGCTCTGATCTCCTTCAGCTCTTTTTCCTGAGCCAACATGTGGATGATCCTCTGGCCCAGAAACCCTCCTGCTCCTGTCACAAGGCAGCTCCACTCTGGCATGGTCAACACAGGAAGCAGATCTCAGTGGCCTCGGGTGTGATGTAATGTCACCCTGGGGAGGGATAGAAAGAGAGGTGCAATGGGTACAGAGTCATGGAGTTCCTACTATGATGACATAGTAGAAAAAGATGTCCTCAAGGTGGTTCTTGAACATTTCTCTCATAACATCACTTCCTTGATTCCAAAATATTTGGGTTTTCTTCAACAAACAAGCAAAAGTTCAGTTCTTCAGCAGACACCAGATTTGCAACCTCGAAGTCAGGTCAGCTCTGACACTGAGACACTGTCAGACCTCACATGTCAGGCTGTGCCCCAAGTTTGTTCCTCTCACATAAGATGCCACTTGCAAGCCTCAGACTGTCTTACCTGTGCTTCTGAGAAAGCGTGCACACACTGGGGCCCTACAACTCCACACTGCATTTGGTTACTTACTGCAGATCCTCTTGGACTTCATGGACCAAAGCTTACATCCATTAGCTTCTGTAGCACGAATCTTAAAAGATCTTATAAATAAAAACAAACCTGGAGTCAGGTATTGGGGTGAACGCTGAAAGATCAGAGAAGCAGAACAAGCCACAGCTAACCTCACCTTGCCAACTTCTCAGCTGATCCTGTTTCCTGGAACTAGAAGCCTCTGAGTCCTCATCCTAATGTATCTCAGCTGAACTGTTGATGAAGGCTAAGCTTAAAAGAATAAAAAGAACTCTACTTCCAGGTCCTCATGCCTTTTATACCTTTCTGATTGCTGCCATCACTTTCTGGGATTAAAGGCTCTTGTCACCATGCCTGGTTTGTTTCCAGTGTGTCTTTGAACTCACAGAGATCCAAATAGATTTCTGCCTCCAGAGAACAAGGATTAAAAGTGCATGTGATACCATTTTCTGGCCTCTATGTCTGTCTAGAGGCTGTTGTGATATCTAACCCCAGATAAGTTTATTTTGGTGCACTATATATTGGGGGGGGGGAACAATATCACCACAAGCTTCCTATGAGGGATACTACAAAGGATATGGAGGAAGCTGAGTACAGGCTGAGGAATGAGAAAGGGAAACAAGGCTTCTACATTCTTGTTTGATGTAGTAACTCCAAGAATGTTTAATTGTCCAGCTACCCAAAAGCTTAGGAGACTGGGCATTCCTGCATCAATTGATAATCAATACAATACCCCACATGTCAATCTGATATAGGCAATCTTCAGTTGAGGTTTCCCCCTTTCAGATGACACTAGCATATGTTGTGTACAATCAAGGGTAATCAAACATGGCCAAGATTATTCACTCAGTGTGTTTGCTGTAATACTCCTTGTTATTGATTTGATAAACTTCTCTTTGCCTCAATTCTTTGAACAGCTCACAGTTAACTGCAGAGCATGCACATGCTCATCTGAAAGACATGGCTGTATTTATCAGAATAAGCAGATTCTGATCATTTTTTTGTTGGTTTGTTTGTTAAGATTGACATCAATAGGTGAGCAAATCACCTTATGGTAAAAACTCTTTAAGGCGTGTCCAATCTACAGCCCATAGGCCCATGTGGCCAAGGAGATCTATTAATGCAGCTAAGAGAAAGCTGAGAATTTAATTTGACTCCATTATAGGGTGACCGTAAACTTTGTAAGTGACCAAGTCTGGCTGTATTTTCCAAAGTATGGACATATCTGCATGGAAGGGGCTCAAAGCCTTTCTGGTTGTTAAGGTCCATACAGAGTCCAGTGTAGGTCCCACATGGTGCTTTTTTTGCAGTACCTTTCTCTATAAGCACAACAGAATTTATTCTAAACACAGAGAACACATACATTGTGTTTGTTCACACTTTGAATGCCTACTTCATATTATCCAAAAGTTGTGTAGACAGTTCTTGGGACTCAATAAGGTTCTAGAACTAGATAAGTGGATATTCCCCAATTAGAGACATGATCCTTTTTATAATAAACTTAAGTACAAGAAAGGCAACCATTATACAAGAAGCCCATTGAAGAATGACTGTGAACTTTTATCTTCTTTCCACCCACCCTCACTTTCCCTACTAAAGCTTCCCTTGAGACTCTATCAGTACCTTGGTGTGACAGTACCTCATAGGATAGTATGCTCCAAGCTGACATGTCCTCCTTCCACCAAACATGTAGGTACAGGTGACACAGCTTGCTTGTATGCAGTCTGCATGAACCCTTGTATGCAGTTTCCATCACCCTTTTTTAATACCTTTGTTTCCTTTTGTTGAAAATAGATTTTTTTCTCACATAATATATCCTGAATATGGTTTCCCATCCTTTTACTCCTCTTGGCTCCTCCCACCTCCCCTCCCATCTGGATCCACCCCTTCTGTCCCTCATTAGAAAGCAACAAGGCTTCTATAAGATAATAATTATATACAATCAAATATAATAAGATAAAACAAAAACTAACACATCAAAATCTAACAAACAAACAAAAGATGAAAAGAGGTCAAGAGAAGGCACAAGACAGAAAAACTCATTGGTTTGCACATTTAGAAAACCCATTGAAAAATAACTCTACTGGAAGCTATAATATATTTGCAAAGGACCTGATTTTATCAAACAAGTCTTTCACTTGTTTGGTTAGAGTTACCCCAAGGCATTGTAAATGATATGAGGTTATTGTGAAGGGTGTTGTTTCCCTGATTTCTTTTTCAGTCTATTTGTCATTTGTATACAGGAGGGCTCTAGATTTATGTGAGTTAACTTGGTATCCTGCTACTTTGCTGAAAGCATTTGTCAGCTGTAGAGGTAATCTAGTGGAATTTTGATGGTCATTTAAAACTATCCTATTATCTGCAAATAAAGATATTTTGCCTTCTTCTTTTCCAAATAAAGGTATTTTGACTTCTTCCTTTTCAAGTTGTATTTCCTTCATCTTCATCAGTTGTATTATTGCTGTAGCCAAGACTTCAAGTACTGTATTGAATAGGGATGGAGAGAGTGGACAGCCTTGTCTTGTTCCTGGTGTTAGTGGAAATGCTTTGAGTTTGTCTTCGTTTAAGTTGATGTTGACTATCTGTTTACTGTATATTGCCCTTATTATGTTGACTTTTGTATGTTCCCTGTATTCCTGATCTCTCTAGGACTTTGATCATGAAGGGCTGTTGGGTTCTGTCAAAGGAGTTTTCCACATCTAATGGGATGATCCAGTGGTGTTTGGGTTTCATTTTGTTTATGTGGTGGATTACATTTATTGACTTACATGTGTTAAACCATCCCTGCATCTCTGAGATGAAGCCTACTTAATCATGGTGGATGATCTTTTTGATGTGCTCTTGGATTCAGTTTGCAATTATTTTACTCATAAAGGCAACTGTACTGTAACTATTTTTGCAGGTATTTAGGTAGCTTGGGTATCAAAGTAGCTATAGCCTCGTAAAACAAATTGGGCACTGTTCTTTCTGTTTCTATTTTGTAGAATAATTTGTGAAGTATCGGCATTAACATTTTTTTGAACGTGTGGCAGGATTCTGTGTTAAAACCATCTGGTCCTGGGCTCTTTTGTGGTTAGGAGACTTTCAATGACTTCTTCTATTTCACCAGGGGTTATAGGTCTGTTTACTTTGCTCATCTGATCTTGAATTAACTTTGGTAAGTGGTATGTATTTGGTAATGTGGTATGTATGTATCTTTTTTTATTTTCAATTTGTTGGATTGCAGATTTTTAAAGTATTCCTACAATTTTTAGGAGTTCCTTACTATCTACTAATCAGCTATAATTTTACTAATTTACATAATCCCTCTACCTTATAGTTAATTTGTACAAAATTTTATTAATCTTATTGCTTTTTTCAAAGTACCAAGTCTTTGTTTCATTGATTCTTGTTTTTTTTTTTTGTTGTTGTTGTTTGTTTCTCTTTTATTTATTTCAGCACCGAGTTTGATTATTTCTTACTGTCTACTCCTTTTCGGTGTATTTCTTCTTTTTGTTCTAGAGCTTTCAGGTGTGCTATTAAGTTAGTAGTATGAGATCTCTTTTTTTGATGTAGGCAGTTAGTGCTGTGAACTTACTTCTTAGAAGAGTTTTAGTGTGTCCCTTAAGTTTGAGTATGTTGTGTTTCATTTCATTGAATTCGAAAAAGTTTTTAATTTCTTTCTTCCTTTCTATCTTGACCCATTTTTTTTTTCATTCAGCTAGGAGTTGTTCACTTTCTAAGGGTTTGTAAATTTCTGTTGTTGTTGGGATCCAGTTTTACTATGTGGTGGTCAGAGAAGATGCAGGGTGTTATTTCAAAAAACTTCTTGCATCTGTTGAGACTTTTTGATAGAGTGTGTGTTCACTTTTGGAAGAAGTTCTATGAGGTGCTGAGAAGAAGGTACATTCTTTTGTGTTTGGATTAAATGTTCTGTAAATATCTGTTAGGTCTACTTGTTTTATAACATCAGTTGAATGAGCATTTCTCTGTTTAATTTTGGTCTGGATGATTTGTCTGTTAGCCAGAGTGGGTTATGGGATATTGAAGTCTCTCACTAATAGTGTGTGAGGGTCAATATGTGATTTAAGCTGTAGTAGTTTTTCTTTTGAACTTTGTTGCCCATGTGCTTAGGTGTTAACAATGGCAATATCCTCTTGGTAGATTTTCTCTTGATGAGTATGCAGTGTTCTTCCTTATATCTACTGATTAGTTTTTGTTTTAAGTCTATTTTGTCAGCTATTAACATGGCTACATCAGCTTAGTTCCCTTTTCTTGGAATATTTTCCCCATGCTTTTATCCTGAAGTGATGTCTATTCCTTATGTTGACGTGTGTTTGTGGATCAGCAGAACAATGGATCCTGTTTTTACATTCATTCTGTTAGTCTGTGTATCTTGATTGTGAGATATCAATGAGCAGTGTTTGTTGATTCCGTTATTTTGTTGTTGGTGGTGGAGCACATGTGGTTCCTCTCTTTGGATGTACAGCTCTGGGATTATTTATTCCTTGTGTTTTCATGGGTATACTTATACTGGTGGGGTTGGAGTTTTCCTTCTAGCACATTCTGCAGGGCTGGCTTTGTAGCAGATGTTGTTTAAATATGGGTTTATCATGGAATATCTTGTTTTCTTCATCTATGGTGATTGAAAGTTTCACTGGGTATGATAGCATAGGCTGGCATTGATGGTCTCTTAGAGTCAGATGTACATCTCTCTGGGCTCATCTGGCTTTTAGGGTCCCATCTTGAAGTCAGGTGTCATTCTGATGGGTATGGTTTTATATGTTACTTGCTCTTTTCCCCTTGCAGCCTTTAATATCCCTCATTTGGTCTGTGTGTTTGGTGTTTTGATTACTATGTGTCATGGTACTTTCTTCTCTGGTCCAGTCTATTTGGTGTTCTATATGCTTCTTGTATTTTGAATGCACTCTCATTCTTTAGGTTATGAAACTTTCTTCTATGAATTTGTTGAAAATATTTTGTGTGTCTTTGATCTGGATTCTTCTCCTTCATCTATTCCTATTATTCTTAGATTTATTATTTCTATAGTGTTCCGAGTGTCCTCATTATTTTGTGTCGGGACATTTTTAGATTTAACATTTTCTTTGACCAAGATATCCAGTTTTTCTATATTGTCTTCAATTTTGAAATTCTCTCTTCCATCTCCTCAATTCTGTTAGTGGGGCATGCCTCTGAGGTTCCTGCTTATGTTACTAAATTTTTCCTTTCCATATTTCCTTCAGTTTGGGTTTTTCTTTTCTTCTTTTTTTTTGTTTTAAAAGTTGATTCTATTTTCATTTGCAGATCTTGAACTGTTTTGCTCGCTTCCTTCACTATTTGTATTTTCATAGATTTCTTTAAGGGATTTATTCATTTCCTCTTTAAAGACTCCTATCATATTCATAAAGGGTATTTTAAGGTCTTTTCCTTATTCTTCAGCTATGTCCCAAAATCAGGATTGCTAGGATCCAGTGGAGACATTTTGTCCTGGCTGTTATAGATTGTGTTATTACACTGGTGTCTAGATATCCTGATTTGTGACAATTGCAATTCTAGGTTCTCATATCTGGTCTTGTCTTTGTTGGTTATATTTTGTTGCTTGGTTTCCGTTGCCCTCTGGTTCTTAGTAGAGTGTGGCTTCTGTGTGTTGCCTGTTAGGAAATTCATTGGGGATCCTAGTAGGTGTGACTCTAGGGATTCGCTGTACAATGTGTTTCTAAGTATTGAGAACTTACACTTAGGAATGGGGGTGGGCTATGAGCAGGGTGTTGTGGCCATTCACAGGATGTAGGAAATCAGGTTCTTCCATCAGGATCTGCTTTGTTCCCTGAGAGTGGGAGCAGAACATAAGGAGAGGCCACTGTGGGTAGCCTGCTACAGAGCTGGGGATGAAACTGGGAGATTGGATCTGGAGGAGAGGATAGAAATGAAACCTGAAGCTTATCTACCTGCTTTGATATCCTAATGATTCTCTGGCAGGGGCTGGCTTGGCTGGCCGGATCCCAGGAAATACCAATTGTGTTGGGGACTGAGATAAATCAATGAGTTGGGGGAACAAATTTCGGTGGGGTAGATCTGTGTGATGGACTGGAGATGGGGGCAAAGAGGATGAGGAGGCTGCAAGGTCGTGTGCTACAGAGATGGGGGTAAGACATGGGGGATTCAATTTCTAGGAAAGGAGGGAGTGGTAAAGATATTTAGTTAGCCTTCCTACATGTCTGGCTGGAGTGACCTCAGGTTCCCAGCGAGCTCTTGCTGGAGTTGTGGCCCAGGCTAAAGTGGAGAGTAGGGAAGGACTTTGGAGAAGCATCTGCAATTAGCCTACCTGCTTCCTTGGTCTGAGTCCTGTTTTAACTCTGTTATTTTTGTGTGTATCAGTTCCAGGGCTTTCTCTCATCCTTCAGAGGTTTGTGTATAAAGCATTATGCTCCTGCTGGTGATTAAACTAAATGACTTTGGACTTTCATCAGGTATTTGTGTGTGTGTGTGTGTGTGTGTGTGTGTGTGTGCGTGCGCGCGCGCGCATATATCTTGACTGTTATCAAGCTGGCCTCATTTTTATATAAGGATTACAATCAAGGGTCACTGGACTCCCTTCAGTCTGTGTTTTGATTCTTCAGCCTGACTGTTGCCCCAGGCTATCTCACACATCAGATCTTTCATTAAAATCATGACTTTCTGACCCTAGAGTTTCTCTCAACTGAAGTAAATGCAGTTTGTTTGTTTGGAGACTATCCATGTTGAATAACCAGCAGAAAGAAAGAGAGAGACAGAGACAGAGACAGAGGAGTCCCTTTGTCTACCCCTTAATAAGGAAGCAATAGTGCATCTATATATTTATTGCAGTTCTTAGTGATCATCTAAGAACCCTACCCTACTGAGAAGAGGACTGTGTTTCAAATCCAGGATTTATTTTTATCCACAGCAATGTTCTTGACAAGAGACATTTACCGGAAGCCTAGGAGGAATTTCACAAAGATCTTAATTCTTCTTTCAACACAGACCCACCCCAAAGTAACAAGTACTAAGCCTAGAATATCCCCTTTTCAAACTAAAGTTTCCTTGAGACTTTATCAATAGGTTTTGGTTACGGTCCATCAAAGGGTAGTGAATCACCAGATGTTGCCTGTTCTGAATTGTTCTTTCCCTCTAGTTTGTAGCCAGCACAGTTTAGAACATGTTCCTGACCTGTAGTTTACATAAATGTTCTTAACTCTGGCCAGAAGGACATTTTCAATTGGTACTTCCTCCTGCCACTGGTACTTGGGAGTATTTACAAGGACCCAGTATTGTTCCTTTCTGACTGGCAATATCAGGAACTGTTCAGTTTGCAGGAGCATTTGCTGCTCTACAAGAGGACCCAAGTTTGATTCCTAGTATGCACATCAGGTGGTTCACAACCCCTTGTATCTCCAGTTTCTGGGAACCCATAATCCACCTCTGATCACTGCCTGCACCTGCACTCACATGCTCACATTCCCACACACAGGCATGCATTAACCTCCATACATAATTAGATGATTTTAAAAATAATGGCCTGAGAAACACTTTTGCTTCTAACTTTTATCACTTCCCTTCTCTTGGCCTGTTCTTTACCTACTATATTTTTAATGTCCTTACTTTTTTTCTAACTTGTTGGAATGAGTCCTGTGACTTTCCCTCTGTCTCTCCTTATTCTCTTCTTAATTAATTTCATGTTATGACCCATACAGGATCCTGAGAGAATAAAGTCCAAATTCTGCATCATTCATCTGGTTTTTGCATCATTGAAGATGCATGGAGTACTCCTGACCAGAATATTTATCATGTGTTGGTTAATGTCCTGGTCATCATGAGCCTGTGTAGGAGGACATAGCAGCAGTCTCACCAAGGACAGGCCACTAGCACACATAGGGACAGGTGGGTAGTTCCTATTCCTCCAGGTAAATGAAACAATTTTTGCACAGCATACTTCATACTTTCCAAATTTTCAGTGTATGATTCTTCTTCTTGCAGATAGCCTCCTTGGTGGCCAAGAATTATAGAGGTCCTCTTAGTCACCCTACACACTTTTATTCTTGGAAAGCAGATCTGAGGCTACAGATGACATTTAAACAGACAGACTGAATTCTCAGCTCCATCTTGCATTAAGTCTGCCTTTCTCTCCTTTTTGTTTAGTTTGTGACCATAGGCCACAGGATGGTGCCACCTGTATAGCGAGTCTTTTCTGGTTTGTTAATCCTTCCTGGAAATGACTTCCAGACACAGCAAAAGGTATACTTACTAATACCCTAGGTCTTTCTATTATTTTTTTTTAAGTGTATGGGTGTTTTGTCTGAATTTGTGTCTTTGTTTCATGTGTGTACAGGGACCACAGAGACAAGCAGAGCATGTTAAATACTCTGGGACTGGAGTGCGGTTAATATACACAATGAGACTCATTTGGAGAACACTAATATTTCTTTCTTAAATGGTTACTGATTGCAGATAGCTTCCTGGTTAGAAGTTTGAGCCCTCCTGATCTCAGTGCATGGACCCTGCCTGGCTTTAATCTGTGCAGATACTATGTGTGCTGCTACAGTCTGTGAGTTCATGTGTGCAGGAGCCCTGTTGTGTCTGGAGAACACTGTTTCCTTGGAGTCATCCATCACCACTGGCCCTTACTCTCTTTCTGCCTCCTCTTCTTCATAGGTCCATGAGTACCCCTGGGAGGGTTTGATAAGAACATTGCATTTAGGACTGAGTGCTTCAATGTTTCTCACTCTTTGAACACTATCTATTTGTGGATCTCTGTGTAAGCTCCTTTTCACTGCCGAAGACACTTCTTGGATAATGATTGAATAAGGCACTGGTCTGTCTTGGCTTCTAATGGTTCCATAAGGGGTGGGGGTGAGAATGTGGGCATCATTGGCACAGACACTAGGAGTCCGTTTTAGGCAAATAATGAACTCATTTATTCAATTGCAGGAAAGGCATTATATACCCTCCTCCCAGCACCAGTCTGTGTTTACATCCTTCATTGGCTGAGCATGATCAGAACTCTGACATTGATAGTAACCCTGACATTGACTGTTGCTAGGCCCTCAGGCAGACTCTGCAAGATCAGGAACTCTGTGCCCAGGACCTGCGACAGTGACCAGGAACTCTGACAGATGATATTGCTAGGCCCTCAGGCAGACTCCAGGTTAGCTCATAAGGAGTATGTTATATGCATGCCTTGGAAAGTGGTCTGAGCCAATTTCCTCACCCCTATAGGCCTGTCCTACTTCAATAGGCAGTCATTTTATTGCTACATTTCCTTAGCAGAACAATAGTATTTGGTTTTCCCCTAAACTCATGGCCTATCCAACCTCATGTTCTTGGTCACCTTAGCAGTGTCAGGCATAGATACTCATGTAATGAGCCTTAAATCCAACCAGAAAGTGGTTGGTAACTCACAGAACATTGGTTCTACTATTGCACCAGCATGTCTCACAGGCATGTGACATTGTATGTCACAGGGTTTGTAGCTGGGTTGATGATTGCCTTTCTTCTGTAGTGGCATGCTCAACATCTTCTAGTACCATGAATGCTAGTAAGCAGGGTGAAGCCAGTAAATAGGCAGAAGCTCAGCCATCCTTTGTGTTCAATGAGATATATATATATGCATTGACTTTAGGAATAGGGCCTTACAGTCTGTGGAGAGCAACAAATAGTCTTGGCAATAGCCTGAAATGGTTGGGGATTTCATGGGGTCCTGTTGGCTAATGGCTCACCTAGATATAATCCATTACTGGAAATGGAGGTTTCCTTTGGTATCGTAAGATGTTTAGTTGGTCAGTGTCTCCCTCATTACTAGGTGATCTGTCTATATCTTTCATATATGTATATATCTCAGAAAGTTTCTTCAGTAGCAAGTTTCTATGTAACACTTGAGGAAGAATGTTAACAAGCTAATCACAGATTAGTAGCTGTAGAGCCCATTGACAATGGAACATCCCTAAGAGTTGGCATTGAACTGACCTCTGTGTCCATGGTAACACTTGAAGGGTTAGCTCTGCCACTCCTTAGATCTCCAGGTCAAAATAACAGAGTATCTCTGCCCCTGGGTGGAGACATATCATTCTGATATGCATCAAAGATTTGAACATTGAATTCGTTTTCAGTCTTGTTGGGCCTGTCAGTCATTTGGCCAAAAATTTACTTTCCAAGGAAAACAGATTCACCTAAAGACAGGCAAAGGAGATGGGAGAAACAAGTAGCCCCCCTAATGATACAATATTCTTCTCTTTCCAATAAACTCATCTCCCATGTAGCTGGTTTTAGTGCTTCTATTGCATAGTGTAACAAAGCCTACCCACTTTTCCGAGTGACACAGAAACATGTAACTTTTTCTTTTCCTTCGATCCCTTCTTCTCTCAGATACTGGCTGTGGTGGTTTGAAAGAAAATAGCCCCCAAAGAGAGTGGCACTGTTGGCAGGTGTGGCCTTGTTGGAGTAGGTGGGTTCTTGTTGGAGGAAGGTTGTCACTGTGGAGGTGAGCTTTGAGGTCTCATAAATGCTCATCTACACCCAGTGAGACAGTCCACTTCCTGTTGTGAGTCAAGATGCAAGAACTTTCAGCTCCTTCTCTAGCACCATGTGTGTCTGTGTGCTGCCTTGCTTCCCACCATGATGACAATGGACCAAACCTGTGAAGTATAAGCGAGCCACCACAATGAAATATTTTCCTTTATAAGAATTGCCATGGACATGGTGTCTCTTCACGGAAATAGAGATCCTAACTAAGACACTGATCAAAGCCTGGCCATGCTTTCCTTCATACTCTCTGGGCTTTCTCATTCTTTTTATGAAGCCCCTCCCCTCAGTCTACCATACATGTTTTTGCTGCCTTCTATTGCTGAACATGCCAGCTTAATTTAAACAACATGCCCTTTATTCTTTCTGTTCTCCAGAAAGCACTAGAAGGAAAAAATCCATCCTAGGGGGGCATAGATACACCCATGAAAACATAGGAAAGTAATAGTCCCACACCAACAAATACCAAAGAAGGGAAACAGACAACACTACCACCAAAAATTAACAGGAATTAACAATCACTGCTCATTAATATCCATTAATATTAATGGTCTCAATTCACCTATAAAAAGCACAGGCTAATAGAATGGATATGAAAACAAGATCCATCTTTCTGCTGCATAAAAGAAACACACCTCAACTTCAAAGAGAGACACTACCTTAGAATAAAAGGCTGGGAAAAGACTTTCCAATCAAATGGATTTAAGAAGCAAGCTGGTGTAGCTATCCTAATATCTAATGAAATAGACTTCAAACTGAACTAAAATCAATCAAAAGGGATTGGGAAGGATATAACATATTTATCACAGGGAAAATTCCACAAGATGAAGTCTCAATTCTGAATATTTATGCCCCAAATACAAGGGCACCTACATTTTGAAAAGAAACATTACTAAAGCTTAAATCACATCAAACCCATACACCAGTAGTGGGAAAGCTCAACACCCCACTCTCACTAATGGACAGGTCTGCCAGACAGAAACTTAACAAAGAAATAAGGGAACTAACAGACACTATGATTCAAATGGACTTAATAGACACCTAAAGGATAGTCCACCCTAACACAAAAGAATATGCTTTCTTCTCATCACCCCATGGAATCTTTTTCAAAATTGACTACATGCTTGGTAACAAAGCAAACCTCAATAGATACAAAAAAAAATGGAATAACCTCCTGTATCTTATCGGACCACCATGGCTTAAAGTTAGATTTCAACAACAAAAATTACAGAGGCCTACAATCACATGGAAACTGAATAATGCCCAATTGAATCACCAATGGATCAGGGAAAAATAAAGAAAACTAAGAGATTTCCTAGAATTCAATGAAAACAAATGTACAATAAACCCAAATTTATGGGACACTATGAAAGCAGTGCTGAGAGGAAAATTTCATAGCACTAAATGTCCACATAAAGAAATTGGAGAAGCCGGGCGTTGGTGGCGCACGCCTTTAATCCCAGCACTCGGGAGGCAGAGGCAGGCGGATCTCTGTGAGTTCGAGGCCAGCCTGGGCTACCAAGTGAGTTCCAGGAAAGGCGCAAAGCTACACAGAGAAACCCTGTCTCGAAAAACCAAAAAAAAAAAAAAAAAAAAAAAGAAATTGGAGAAATCTCACACTAATGACTAAACAGCACACCTGAAAGCTCTAGTACAAGAAGAAGCATACTCATCCAAGGAAGCAGACACCAGGAAATAATCAAATTAAGAGAACAATATAAAGAATCAATGAAACAAGAGTTGGTTCTTTGAGAAAATCAACAAGATAGACAAGCCCTTATCCAAATTAACCACAAAGCAGAGAGAGCGCATCCAAATTTACAAAATCAGAAATGAAAAGGGTGAAATAACAACAGACAATGAGGAAATTCAGAGAATCATCAGGTCATACTTCAAAAACCTGTACTCCACACAATTGGAAAATCTGAAAGAAATGGATGATTTTCTGGATAGGTACCCCATACCAAATTGAAACCAAGACCAGATAAACTATTTAAGTAGACCAACAACCCCTAAGGAAATAGAAACAGTCATTAAAAGTCTCCCAACCAAAACAAGCCCAGGACCAGATGTTTTCCTCACATAGTTCTACCAGATTTTCAAAGAAGAGCTAATACCAATACTCTTCAAATTGTTCCACACAATAGAAACAGAAGGAATAATATAAAAACTTTATATGAAGCTACAGTTTCCCTGATACCCAAACCACACAAAGATGCAACAAACAAAGAGAATTACAAACCAATCTCCATCATGAATATTGATGCAAAAATACTCAATAAAATACTGGCTAACTGAATCCAGGAACACATAAAAAATTATCTACCATGACTAAGTAGGCTTCATCCCAGGGATGCAAGTATGGTTCAACATATGAAAATCTGTCAATGTAATCCACCATATAAACAAACTGAAAGAAAAAATGCATGATCATCTCAATAGATTCTTAAAAAGCATTTGACAAAATCTAACACCTCTTCATGATAAAGGTTCTAGAGAGATCAGTAATATAAGTAACATACCTAAACATAACAAAGGCAAGTTACAGCAAGCTGACAGCCAACATCAAATTAAATGGAGAGAAACTCAAAGCAATTACACTAAAATCAGGAACAAGTCAAGGCTTTCCATCCTCCCTATACTTATTCAACATAGTACTTGAAGTTCTAGCTAGAGCAATAAGACAACAAAATGAGATCAAGGGAATACAAATTAGAAAGTAAGCGGTCAAACACTCACTATTTGCAGACGATATGATAGTATACTTAAAGAACCCCAAAAATTCTACCAGGGAACTCCTACAGCTGATAAACTCCTTCAGTAAGGTGGCAGGATACAAGATTACCTCAAAATAAATCAGCAGCCCTCCTATATACAAACGATAAATGGGTTGCGAAGGAAATCAGAGAAACATCACCCTTTACAATAGCCACAAAATAATATAAACTACCTTGGGGTAACTATAACTAAGCAAGTGATAGGCCTGTATGATAAGAACTCTGAAGAAAGAAATTGAAGACTGTATCAGAAAATGGAAAAATCTCCCATGCTCACGGACAGGTGGAATTAACATAGTAAAAATGGCAATCTTACCAAAAGCAATCTACAGATTCAATGCAACCCCCATCAAAATTTCAACACAACTCTTCACAGACCTGGAAAAAACAATACTTAACTTTATATGGACAAACAAAACACCTAGGATAGCTAAAAGAAACCTGTATAATAAAGCAACTTCTAGAGGCATCATAATCCCTGACCTCAAGCTCTACTATAAAGCTATAGTAATAAAAACAGCTTGGTACTGGCATTAAAAACCAACATGTGGTCCAATAGAATTGAATTGAAGACCCTGATAGTAATGCACACACCAATGAACATGTAATTTTCAACAAAGAAGCCAAAACTCTGCCATGGGAAAAACAAATGCATCTTCAACAAATGGTACTGGCAGAACTGGATGTCAACATGCAGAAGATTGCAAATAGATCCATATCTGTCGCCATGCACAAAACTCAAGTCCAAGTAAATCTAAGAAGGAAGTAGTCTTGAAGACACTGGCACAGGAGAACACTTCCTAAATATAACACCAGTAGCACAGAAAGTGAGAGCAACAATTAATAAATGGGACCTCCTGAAACTAAGAAGCTTTTGTAGAGCAAAGGACATGGTCAATAAAACAAAAGGATAGACTACAGAATGGGAAAAGATCTTCACCAACCCAACATCTGACAGAAGGCTGATCTCCAAAATATATAAAACTCAAAAAGCTAGATTTCAAAATACTGAACAATCCAATTTAAAAAATAGCCTACAGAGCTTAACAGAAAATTCTCAACAGTAGAATCTCAAATGGCTAAAAGGCATTTAAGGAATTGCTCAACATCCTTAGTCATCAGGGAAATGCAAATCAAAACAACTCTGAAATATCATCTTATACCTGTCAGAATGGCTAAGATCAAAAACACTGAAGACAGCTTATGTTGGAGAAGATGTGGAGCAAGGGGAACACTCCTCCACTGTTGGTGGGAAGGCAAACTTGTACAGCCACTCTGGAAATCAGTATGGCAGTTTCTCAGAAAATTAAGAATAAGTCTTCCTTAAGACCCAGCTATACCACTCTTGGGCATATACCCAAGGAATACTCAATCTAACCACAAGGACACATGCTCAACTATGTTCATATCAGCATTATTCGTAATAGCAAGAACCTGGAAACAACCTAGATGCCCCTCAACTGAAGAATGGTAAAGAAAATGTGGCACTTATATACAATGGAATACTACTCAGCAGTAAAAATCAATGATATGAAATTTGTAGGCAAATGGATGGAACTAGGAAATATCATCCTAAGTGAGGTAACCCAGACTCAGAAGGACAAACATAGTATGTACTCACTCATAAGTGGATACTAGATGTGAGGGAAGGAATGGCCAGACTGCAACCCACAGCTCCAAAGAGGCTAGCTAACAGGGAAAGACCCTTGGAGGGACATATGGATGGCCCACCGAAGGAGAAGTGGACTAGAGGAGTGGACTGGGAGTTGGGGATGAGAACATAAAGAAATAAGAGGGTAGAGCTGCAACAGGGACAGAGTGGGAAGACAGGGAGAGAGTTACCATGATAGATGAGGACATCATGGGAATAGAAAGAGGCAGGGTGCTGGGTAGGCTCTCAGAAATCCACAAGAATGACTCCACCTTGGACAGATGACAGTGGTCTAGAGGGTGCCTGGACTGGACTACTCTGGTGACCAGTATAGTGAATAACGTAACCATCATCATAGAGCCTTTGTACAGTGACTAATGGAGGCAGATGCAGAGATCTCCAGCCAGCCACAAGGCTGAACTCTAGCAATCAATTCGATGAGATAGAGGAGGGATTCTGCAGGCAGGAGGACATTGAGATCATGATGGGAAGACGTGCTAAGAGGACCAGCCACACTAGTGAAAGCTCATGAACTGTAAAATAGTGGCTGTGGAGCTTCCATGGGACTGGACTAGGCCCTCTGGATACAGAAGATAGGTATTTGGCTTGAACTGTTTGGGGGCACCCAGACAGGGGGATCAGGATATGTCCCTGTTGCATGGGCAGGCATTTGGGTACCCAGTGCCTGTTGTGTGACAACTTGTGAAGCTTTGGTGCAGTGGGAAGGGTCTTGGACCTGCCTAGGCTCACTGTGCTGGGCTCTGGTGACTCCCCATGGGAGACCTTGATTTGGGGGATGTGGGGATGTAGAATGGCTTGGGAGGGAGGACCTGTGGGGTAGGAGGAGGGAGGAAATGAGATCTCTGGATAGTATGTTGAGTGAGTATAAAACTTCTTAATAAAGAAAAGGAAAAAAAGAAGAGTTGCAGTGGACATGGTGTCTCTTCATGGTAATAGAAACCCTAACTAAGACACTGGTCAAAGCCTGGCCATGCTTTCCCTACTGCTCTCTGGGCTTTCTCACTTGTTTTTACGAAGCCCCCACATTCTACCATACATGTGTTTGCTGCCTTCTATTGCTGAACATGCCAGCTCAATTCAGACATCATGACTTTCATTCTTTCTGTTCTCCATCTCCCTCCTGCTGCCTGGTGCTGGTATTTATAACTTGTGTGCCGTTGTGTTTCTTTTAGACTCTAATAACATCACTCCCAGATTTCCTTTATTTACTAGATTAGGACCCCATAGAGCGAACCCCAACTCTCTTTTTCTAACAATGTCCTCATCACTCATATATGAAGGGAAGTTGCTTACATTTTAGTAGTTTGTGGAACTCCTTTAAGCTGAAAAAATAGGCATGTATTTTTATTCAGGATATAATCAACATCCTTGACTGACAACTTCCTCTCGTGTATTTTAAATAAAGAATTAACTGACTGTTTTGTATATTCTGTAATATCCACACCAAATGGATCTGACGAATCAAATGGCATGCATAAGATGCATACAGAGAGACAACCAGCTTCCCACTTAACCACTAAACTAAGTGTATTGTGGTAAATTTTAAAAGAAAAAGGAACCTAAATAGTACAAGAATCAGAAAAAATATGGTTTACATTTTGAAAATATTGTTAGTTATTTTAACCCCCAGCCTTATCTTTAACCTTTTTCCCCTTAAAAGATCTAATCCATAAATACAAGCCTTCATCAGAATCCCAATTAATTTTACCTTTAAGAGTAATATGTCAGGGCCGGGCGGTGGTGGTGCACGCCTTTAATCCCAGCACTTGGGAGGCAGAGCCAAGCGGATCTCTGTGAGTTCAAGGCCAGCCTGGGCTACCAAGTAAGTTCCAGGAAAGGCGCAAAGCTACACAGAGAAACCCTGTCTCGAAAAACCAAAAAAAAAAAAAAAAGAGAGAGAGAGAGTAATATGTCATGGGTGGAGAGATGCTTCAGTGGTTAAGAGCACTTGCTCCTCTTGCAGAGGACCCAGGTTCAGTTCCCAGAGCCTACATGGGAGCTCTTCACTATCTGTAACTCCAGTTCCAAGGAATCTGAAACCCTTTTCTGACCTCTCTGCAGGCACCAGGAAAGCATGTGGTATACATACATGTATGTGGGCAAAACATTCACACACACTAAATAAATTCTAGAAAAGTCTTTGGAAAAGAGTAATGCTATATCACTGTTTAGTTATGTTTCTACTGTTGTGATAACACACCATGACCAAAGCTATTTACAGGAGGGGTTCATTGGGGCTTATGATTCCAGAAGGTTGAGTCCATCACCATCATGATGCAAAAGTGTTGCAACCAAAAGAAGGACCAGCTGAGAGTTTACACCTAGAGCTCCAAACAGGAAGTAGAGTAACTACACTGAAAATAACTCATGACTTTTGAATGTTCAAAGCCCTCCCCCAGTGACATAGTTAACATCTCCAAACCTACACATACTGTGTCCCTACTTGGGAACCAAGTATTCAGATGCCTAAGAATATGAAGGGTTGGAATTGGGTGGGGCTCTAATTCAAACTACCACATTCTGCATTCTACTCTCTGGCCACCCCATAGTCTTATGGCCCTCTCATAATGAAAAAAAAAACTGTATTTAGTACAACTTCAAAAGTCCCCATAGTCTCTCACAGTCTTGGTGCTGTTTTAAAACCCCAAAGTCCAAAGTCTCTTGCCAGACTCATAGCAATGTCTTATGTGTAAACTCCTGTAAAAGCAAATTATATACTTCTCGTATACAATGGAAAAGAATATACATTACTATTACACTAGAGAGGAATAGGGGCATAGTGATGAAATGCTGGACTAAATCAAGACTGAAACTCAACAATGCAAACTTGAAATCTTATATGTACCTCATGTGTGATGTTAAAAGGTTTAGAGGGCTCCAACCACCCAATTTGTCTATTGATTAGTTTTCTATGGCTACAATAAAACATAATGATTAAGGCAACTTATAGAAAAAGGGGTGATTTGAGTTATGGTTCCTAAGTGATAATAGCAATAGCCATCATTGTGGGGAAGTGTGGAGGCAGGCAGCAACAGCAGCTGAGAGCTTATGTCTCTAACTGCAATCAGGAAGCAGAGAGAACAAAAGGGAACTGGTGTAAGTTTTTGAACTCTCAAAGTCCTTCTCTAGAGACACACTTTGTTTAGCAAGGCTACTCTCCAAACAGTGTGAGCAACCAAGCATTAAGTGCCCAAGAATGTGAGGTCCCCTCCAAACACCAAATCCCAATCCTAAGTATAGATGTCCTTTGGAGACTTTTGGCTTGAAGCAGCATCAAGACCAGGCATTGGCTCAGCAGTCATTTTCTGAGAATACGAAATCAAACCTGGGTGTTCACAAACAAGCCTAAATTGAAGAGACGGCAGGTGTTGCTCAAGGGAAGGGAGCCCTTTTGGAGCACAAACAATTTCATCACGAGTCTGTGTCAGATAGAGGACCCCAGGACTCCATGTGTGCCCTGCTATGACTCAGTTTTGCTTTGCTCTGGTCATGCCCCAATCCTCTTTCACAAAGAGAATGTTTACTCTGTGCATTTGTGTACTGAAGGATGTAAACTCTTTTATTTTTTAATAGATGTTTACAGTTAAGAGATTTCTTTTACTTTGGACTTTGGATCATCATCGCTAGTGTTGACACTATGAGAACTTTGGACATAGGAGTACATGCATTTTGAACCACCTGTAGTTGTCTATCATTTCAAAAGTTTTGGTTTGAACAGGAACTGTATACTTTGAGCTAGTATGGTTTGAACATGAAATACATCCTGTAGGTGCATGTGGTTGAATCACTGATCCACAGTTGGTTGTGTTGTTTGCAGAAACTGTGGGAAATTTAGGAAGCCTTGATGGATAGAAGTTGGGGGAGTGCCTGCAGAGAATCCAGACAAAATGTACAGATTAAAAGAGATCAGTTACATATTCTCAATGATTTAAAAAATTATTGGATGATACTAACTGGTTACGACTTGCCATTGGGTTATCTATTTAAGAATTAAGTCATTTGTTTCAAATTTTGCAAGATGTCTCAGATTTAAACAGTACAATAAAATTAACATCTGAGGCAGAAAGGGAATTAGCCTAAGTAGAACAAAACTTACAAAATGCCTATGTGAGTAATTAGATCTCACAACTGAATGTATTTTTATAATTGTACTTTCCAATCATTCCCCTACTGGAGTCCTTATGCAGAGGGGAAATAATATTTTGGAATGAATTTTCCTATCTCACAGACAAAGTAAAAAGTTAAAGACCAATAAAAAAATGTTTCT